>NC_138966.1:30037500-30275000 GCF_055761805.1 Camellia sinensis | reverse complement strand
ATGTAAACTTCTTCCGCTAAGTCACCATTGAGGAAGGCATTTTTTACATCAAGTTGGTAAAGTGACCAATCGAGATTAGCTGCCAAGGATAAAAGTACACGAACAGTGTTGAGCTTGGCAACCGGAGCAAAGGTTTCTTGATAGTCAATGCCATAGGATTGGGAGAATCCTTTGGCAACCAACCGAGCTTTATAACGTTCCACATTACCATCTGCCTTGTGTTTTACTGTGAAAATCCATTTACATCCAACGGGTTTCTTACCTCTTGGAAGATCAGTAATTTCCCAAGTACCATTCGTTTCCAGAGCCCGAACTTCCTCAATGACTGCTGCCTTCCACTGAGGAGACTTGAAGGCTTCCTGAATATTCCGAGGAATGTGTATCTCCGTGATGCTAGAAGTGAAGGCACGGAACGAAGGTGATAGATTATCATAAGAAATAAAGTTTCCAATGGGATGCTGAGTACATGATCTAACTCCTTTTCTCCAAGCTATGGGCATATTAAGAATACTGTTTTCGAACTCAGAATCAACAGTACTATCTGTGGTAAGAAGATTGTTACCTGGAATGTTGCTTGGATTAGAACCCGGTTCAGCCTCATGGGATTGTTGAGAAAGTGCTCCTTCCTCTATTTCCTCTTGGATGTGTTCATTATCCCGCAAGGCAACAATGAACTCGGAATTTTCGGCAGGTACAGATGGATTCAATGACTCAGGAGGTGTGGGATTTTTGGTGGTGATGGATGGCTCACTAAATGACTCAGGGGTCCAAAATTGATATTCCTGGGTTGGAGTCTCCCCCTGAATATCAATTTTAGGGTAGTAAGACTGGGTTTCAAAAAATGTGACATCCATGGAAGTGTAGAATTTCCTAGTGACCGGAGAGTAACACTTATACCCTTTCTGATGTGACGAATACCCAATGAAGACACACTTGAGCGACCGGGGATCAAGTTTACCTCGATACTGTTGATGGACATGAACAAAGATAGAACACCCAAAAATTTTGGGTGGGATGGTGGAGATGAGGCGAGTAGTGGGAAAGGATTTTAGGAGAAGTTGACAAGGAGTTTGGAATTGTAGTACCTTAGATGGCATCCTATTGATAAGATAGGCAGCTGTAAGAACAGCTTCCCCCCAGAAGAATTGTGGAACATTTGTGGAAAACATGAGTGATCTAGCAACATCTAACAAATGCCGATTTTTCCGTTCAGCGATGCCGTTTTGTTGTGGGGTGTCAACACATGAACTTAAGTGAACTATCCCTTTGTCTGCTAAAAAATCTCCTAGAATTGAGTTGAAATAGTCCCGAGCGTTATCAGACTTTAGAATTTGGATTTTTGACTGGAATTGTGTCTGAATCATAATTTGAAAATTTTTGAAGATTTGGCTCGTTTCAGATTTGTCTTTCATGAGGAAGACCCAGGTTAATCTAGTGTGATCATCTATGAATGTGACAAACCACCTAGTACCAGTTACATTTTTTATTCTGGATGGACCCCAGATATCACTATGAATTAGTGAGAATGGACGAGACGCTTTATAGGATTGAATGGGAAAATGGGACCGTACATGCTTAGAAAATTGACAGATTTCACAATCAAAAGGTTTTGGATTTTTATTAAATAATGAAGGAAATAAATGCTTGAGATACATAACATTAGGATGACCTAAGCGATAGTGCCACAACATAATTGCTCTATCGTTATTTTGACACGAAACCGAAAAAGAACTACCACAAATTGCCGTTTGAGGTTGTTCTTGTGGATAGTGGCGTTCCTTAAGGATGTAGAGTCCAGAGCATTCCTCAGCATTGCCAATCATCTTCCCCGAATCCAAATCCTGAAATTCACAATGAGTGGAGAAAAAATTAGTAACACACCTCTTTTCCTTAGTGAGTTTACTAATTGACAATAAATTACAGTCCAAGTCAGGAACAAGGAGAACAGAGTTGAGAATAAGATTCTTAGACAGCACAACTGAACCTGTACCGGCAACCTTTGATAGTGAACCATCTGCTATTCTGACCGTTAAATTATTTTGACATGAGTTATATGTATCAAAAATCGTTGCATCTCCCGTCATATGATCAGATGCTCCTGAGTCCACAATCCAAGGTTTTTTACGTTTCTTACTAACAGTAAAGGCGTTCAAAGAATTACCTTTGTGAGCCAAGGTTCCGGATCCTATGATGTGGTTGGAAGACGAACCAGATTGTGACTGTAGTAGTTTCTGGAGCATCTCCATTTGCTCCTTGGTGAAAGGGCTTACTTCAGGTTGTGGTGATGGTTCATTTGTACCTACATGATTACCTCGTCCTTCTTTCTCAAGAGGCTGACGTGGTTTCCAATCTACTGGCTTTCCATGAATCTTCGAGCAAGTTTCTCTCGAGTGACCCGGCTTTCTGCAATGATCACACCAAGGCCTACCTCCTTTATTTTTCTGACGGTTGTCGATAGGAGCGAATTGAGTCTTAAGAGCCGAGCTTTCTGCCATATTCAGTTGTTGATGAGATCCCATCATGAGTTTTTTCCGACTTTCTTCGCGACGGACTTCAGAGAATGCCTCTCTAAGGTTAGGGAGCGGTTTTACTCTCATAATTCTTCCTCTGATTTCATCAAGATTTGTGTTCAATCCTAACAAGAATTTAAACACACGCTTCCCTTCGACAATCTTTTTATATAACAGACCATCAGTAACACACTGCCAGTTATGAACCTCAAACGTATCAAGTTGACGCCATAGACGAGTAAGGGTATTGAAATATTCAGTTACCGTAAGATTGTCTTGACGTAAATTGTGGAGGGAGCTTTCAAGCTGGATGATTTCAGATGTGTTTTCCTTGTCTGAAAACGTTTCTTTTGCCATGTCCCAGATCTCTTTGGCAGTATCAAATGACAGAAAATTTTCGCCAATGTCAGTGGTCATAGAGTTGACGAGCCACGACATGACCATATTATTTTCAGCTATCCACCTTTTGTAGGTTGATGCTGTGGTTTCTGGTAGCGCCGAGGCTCCGGTGATGTAGTCATCTTTCTCCTTTCCCCGTATAAACATTAACATGGATTGAGACCATTGCAAATAATTTTGCCCATTCAGTTTATGGGCAGTGATCGGAAGATGAGAGGTTTCCATTTGATGAGAGGATGAAGATGATGAGATGATAATATCAGAAGAAGAGGAGGATGAGTTGATAGTCATTCCGAAAGCTGGACCGTATTTAGTCATGCAATAGAAGGATATATTTGAGTAGAAGAGAAAAATTCGAATATTGACTGAAGAGGCGAAAATGACGAGACAAGATTACACAAGCTCTGATACCATGAGAAATATTAATATTGAGAGAGAGAGAGAGTGATTGAAAGACTAAACATAGACTTTTTATTTCAATGACTTAAGCCTTACAATGCTACTCCATTATATAGGAGGTTTATACAATATGATCAGATGGAGGCCACGAGGCCACGAGGCCAAAAACACAAACAAGCAGGCCACGAGGCCACTACATATTTAACTATACATTAATATATATTATATCTATATCAGCATACACTCACCGAAAGCATATGAATTAAATAAAGCATATGAATTAAATAATCACCGAAAGCAGAAAAGGGCTTGATGCATATGGCATCTGATGTGGCTTGATTTTCAACAGAAACAGCTATTTTGTCCAAAAAGGTGTTACATTAGTACTCTCCATGCATCGCATCGCATTGCATTAAATAACAATGTAAATGAGATTTGAATCTTTTGATTGCTTGAAAAGTAAGCGCTTGCCTCGTAATAATCAGGTAGTGAACCGAGCAAGGACAAAATAACTCGATAATCAAAATGAAAGACTCGATAAACTAACCAAGTGCGAGTACAACTCGATAAGCAAAACAAAAACTTAAAGAATGTGAGATACAAGCCAATAAGCAAATGTGCAACAACTCGATAAGCAAATGGGTGTGACCTCGTAATAATAATCACCGGAGGGCATTGGAAGTGGTGCCAGTCCCAAATTCCTAGCATGTTCAACACATAAACAGCTCAAGGAACAAGAAGGAAGACCACCGGCCACGGGGGAAGGCCATCGACCCAAATTTTTGGCTGATCAACCAAAAATGGTGGTCGGTCGGCACTATTTTTGGCCGGCCGGCCAGAAATGGCAAGAACCACCAGAATGATGACACCTGTCTTCCACTCACACCTTATCCCCTACAAAAAGCCTCAGCATCGTAGTTTTTCTCAATTCAACACTGATTTGCTCCAAATGGAAGAGTTTCTTGCCCAAAATCTCACAACTTGGATTGCCAACTTGGATGGCTCGGAAGAGTTGAATTTACGGGGCTTTGGCGTGAATGCACTATTCATGCTGAGTTGCACTCCGCTGCACTTTTCATTTCTCCATGCTGCAGCAAGGTTTTGGAATCCGGTAACACATGTCTTTAGCTTTGGCGGGCAAGAGGTGTGTCCTACCTTTGAAGATTTCCAAGTTTTGATGGAATCCGAGCGTAACGAAGAAATCTTGCCCCAACTTCGCTTCGGCCACGCCCAAGCCTTAGGGCAAATGTGTGGGCTCACGATGCACGATGCTCGATCTTTGATTTGTGACGGAATGCTGGATGTTCCGAGTCTGATTTGTCAGTTTTCCAATGCCGGTGACCGCGGTGACCACCATTGGCAAGGCTTCCAGCGACACGCCCTTTGCTTGTGCATGCTATCTCATTTCTTGCTGGCCTCAGGCTCCGGAGGATCTAGCGTCCGGTTGATCGAGGTCGCTCAAGGCTTAAGGGAGGGCAAGAGTTGTATTGCCATGTCTTGGGCTGAGACATTGATGGGCTTGGATGCTTTTCATCGTCGAGAGACGACCAGATTTGCGGGAAGTCCACTACTGCTACAGGTAATGTTCCTAAACTTCCTCACATATATTGCTCACATCACTCAGCCCTCAAGCTCGGTTTTTCTCTCAAAGCCCTTTTCTTACTTTTCTTTCATCGTACATCTCTCTATTCTTTAATCTCTCGTTTTTCATCCCTCCCTAGGTGTGGTTGATGGATAAGTTGCAAGTTGTGGACTCTTGCCCAGCATACTCAGCTCGTGGCTACTTCTTCTGACGTCGGCTAGTTGACGCCCTGGATGAAGGATGGTGGTTCGACTGGATGTGCAATTTGTCTGTAGACCGCATTGCTTGGCGGTGTCCCTAGCTCAACCTACTAGCAATGAGCTACAGCATGACCCGACAGACCGGGATTCAGTTGATTGGCTTGACTCACTGTGTATTCTACTTCCCGTTCCGGTTCTAGCGCCAGTTCGGCCCTGATCAGACTTGTCTGGCAGAAGGGATGGAGTATCCAGCCGCATTCCCGGTCTGAGGTGCGCAGCTTGCTCGGCATGCCGCAGCATGGAGGACTAGAGAGCTCCTGGCTCTCGCTCCCACTTTCAGTTGCACCTTGTCTGATGAGTGCATAGATTGGCTTAATGAAGAGGCGCAGATTGGGGCCAGCTTGGCATCAGAGGCTTCGACCAGCTCTGGGAGGGGAGGCAGGAACACCTGACTCATCTATGCCCCAGATTTATTTGCTTTAATCAGAACTTTCAAGTTTTCTTTATGAATGTAATGAAAAGCAACTTTAATTTGTATGCAAGAGCAGGAGAACTCTGTATTGAAATCAATAAAATTGAAGTTTGCGGGTATTGAAAATTTTTCGTTTGGTCCAAAAATGGTCTAAGTCGTAAAAGGTTAATTTGAGCAAAATCAACTTTTATTAAAACTTTTTAAAACCATTTTCGATTATGGATCAGAAACTGGACATGCCTTAGATTTGTCACTGAGATGCACAACCCCAGATCCCAGCAACTGGAAAGTTGCCCCTAGTCTGAATAGCACTGCACTGGAGATCACAACCGAGCTTTTAAATGCTGAATAGACAAAGATGACCAAGATGATCAAATGGACAAAGTTGATCGGGGAAGTGTTTATGGTTGAACTTCAGGATGAAGTTGCCTACATATCCCAAGAACGGGAATCAAGCCTTACGTAGTTCAGGCTCGGATTCACTCGGGTATTTTCGCTCTCCTTTTACGCTCTAACTTTTGCCAAGGCCGCCCTTTGCGGGATTTCAACCTTGCGAGCTTAGTTTTTATAATTTCCAATTTTCTATGCTCTAACTTTTGCCTAGGTCGCCCTTTTGGGTTTTCGGCCTAGCGAGCCTCTCAGGGGTAATATTTCTTCAACTTGTCCATATTGATCGGTTGGAAGAACTCTAGGCCATCTAGGTCCATCAGAATGACAGCTCCACCTGACCAGATAGACTTGATGATGGAAGGACCAGTCCAATGGATCTGAACTTGCCCCTAGGGTCGTGGATGGGAGCTCGGTTGTCTTTGAGCACCAAATCTCCTACTTTCAAATTTCTGGACTTAACTTTCTTGTTGAAAGCCCTGGCAATTCTGCGTTGATAACCCTGAACATGGTACAGTGCTTTCAGTCTTCTTTCATCAAAGAGCATGAGTTCCTCAAATCTGCTCTACTGCCAATCTGCTTCGGCTATCTGACACTCAGCCAACACTCTCAATGATGGAACCTCAATTTCAATAGGTAGAACGGCCTCCATCCCATAAACCAGTGAACACAGAGTCACCCCAGTAGAAGTTCTAGTTCAAGTCCGGTAGCCCCACAGAGCAAATGGCAGCTTATTTGGCCAGTCCCGGTAAGTTTCCACCATCTTCTGTAAAATGCGCTTGACGTTCTTGTTGGTGGCCTCAACTACTCCGTTGGTCTGCGGCCGATACGTGGATGACTTATGAAAACCCACGTTGTATTTCTCCAACAAGTCAATCACCTCCTTTTTGAAGTGGGAACCATTATCTGAGATAATTTCGTTCGGGATGCCATAGCGACAGATGATGTTGTTCCTGATAAACTTTGCAACGTGTGGTGCTTTCAACACTGCATAAGATTGGGCCTTAACCCACTTTGTGAAATAGTCTATCGCGACCAGAATGAACTCATGCCCATTGGACCCTTTTGGAGTGACAGCCCCGATCACATTGATTCCCCAAACTGAAAATAGTCATGGCGAAGTCATAGTATATAGCTTCGACGGTGGGATGTTCATGCGGTTTGCATGGATCTGACATTTGTGGCATTGCCGAACAAAGCCGATACAACCCTCCTCCATGGTGGACCAGTAGTAACCCTGTTTGAGGATTTTTCGAGCCAGCATTATCCCGTTCACGTGTGCTCCGCATTCTCCTCCATGGATGGCCTCCATTAGGTGCTTTGACTCTTCAGCCTCAGCACACAGTTTATGCATTCCCAGATGACCTCTCTTATACAGTTTTCCTCCGCAGATGATGAATTGAGCAGCCCTCCTTCAGATTGCCCTCTTGTCATTGGCGTTTACTCCTGGCGGATATGCTTCTTTCTCCAAGAAGTTCCAGACATCGCAATACTAGGGGTTCTCGTCTTGAACTTCTTCTATGGCGGCAATTGGCTCGTAGGCCGGTGCAAACTTCTGGTCAATAATGATTGGACGCATCTGGACTCCAGAAGGGATGTCTATCATGGAAGATAGAGTTGCTAGTGAATTTGCGAACCTGTTGTTTTCTCTTAGTAGATGAGTGAAGTTTAGCTTCTCAAATCGAGGAATCAGCAGGTCCAAGGTCTGGTGGTACATTATCATCTTTTCCTCTTTGACTTTCCAATCCCCCTTAGCTTGGGATACAACAAGGTTCGAGTCCCCAATGACGTCCAACCGTCTTGCCCTTAGTTCCAAGGCCGCTTCTAAACCAGCAATGCATGCTTCGTACTCTACTTCGTTGTTCGAGACTTTGAATCAGAGTTTAAATGCTAAAGGGATACGGGAATTGTCGGGTGCTATCAGCAACACCCCTATCCCATACCCATACTGGCTTGCCGCTCCGTCAAAGTACATCGTCCAAGTTTCGTCTTCGATATGAAAAATGGCCTCATCTTGGAATAAGTACTCAACTGCTTCACCTCCTTCCACTGGATGATCGGCTAAGAATTCCGCTATTGCTCTCCCCTTGACTGACTTGCGCATCACATATTTCAGATCGAATTCGGAAAGCAACAGCAACCAACGAGCTAGCCTACCCGTAAGTGCCGGTTTCTCGAAGAGATATTTGATGGGATCTAATCTCGAAACCAACATTACAGAGTGAGCTAACAGGTAGTGCCGCAGCTTCCTGGTAGCCCATACCAAGGCTGAACAAGCCTTTTCCAACGGTGTATAGCGGGTTTCATACTCCAAAATCTTCTTGCTCAGATAGTAGATAGCCCTCTCCACCTTGTCCTCAGACTCTTGTGCGAGCATGCAGCCCATTGTAGTCTCAGTCACTGAAAGATACAAAATCAATAGTTTCCCTGGCTCGGGTGGTGACAGCACGGGTGGGTTCTGTAAGTATTCCTTGATCTATTCAAAAGTAGCTTGGCATCGGCCGTCCCATTAGAACTTCTTTCCTTTTTTCAGGAAACCAAAAAGTGGTTCACAAGTCAAGGTTAATTTTGAGATAAACCGTCTTATGAATTGCACTTTGCCCAGAAAGCCTCGCACCTCCTTTTCAGTCCTTGGTGGTGGCATTTCTAGGATGGCCTTGATTTTGGAAGGGTCGACTTCGATACCTCTCTGTGTAATCAGAAACCCCAACATTTTCCCTGCTGTAACACCGAACGTACACTTCTGAGGATTCAGCCGCAACCGAAATTCTCTGATCCTTTGGAAGAACTTTTGCAAGGCGGTGTAGTGGCCTTCTCTTTCTTTGGACTTGACAACCATGTCGTCCACATACACCCCAACCTCTTTGTGGATCATGTCGTGCAATATTGTAATCGCGGCCCTTTGATATGTAGCTCTAGTGTTCTTCAGCCCAAATGGCATTACCCTGTAGCAATAAGTTCCCCACGGGGTGGTGAATGCAGTCTTTTCTCGGTCTTCAGGTGCCATCACTATCTGGTTATAGCCCAAAAAGCCATCCATGAATGAAAGCAAAGCATGCCCCGCTGTGAAGTCCACCAACTCATCCATATGCGGTAAAGAAAAGTCGTTCTTTGGACTGGCTCTGTTCAAATCTCTGAAATCCACGCATTCCCGAATCCTACCATCCTTCTTCGGTACTGGAACTATATTGGCCAACCATGTCGGGTATTCAGATACCAGCAGGAAGCCTGCGTTGATTTGTTTGGTGACCTCTTCCTTGATCTTGAGTGCCCAGTCCGAGCGGATTCTCCTAAGTTTCTGTTTAACGGGTCGGGCCTCGGGGTCAAGAGGGATCCGGTGTTGTACAATCTCAGGATCAATCCCAGGCATGTCTTCGTAGGACCACGCGAAAACATCTTTGAAATCTTTTAATAAAGTGACTAAGCGCTCGCGTTCCTCCGAAGACAACGTGGACCCGATCTGGACCAGCCGCGGGTCCTTCTCAGTACCAATATTAATTGTAGTGATTTCATCAATCAAGGGTTTAACAAATCTCTCATACTCTTGATCAATTAGACGTTGTAAAATCGAAGGAATTTCTTCCTCGTCGTTTTCATCAAAATTTTGAAAGTCCTGATTAATACAATAAATCAAAGGCACAGAAAAGTACTCAGAAACCACAGCTATTCCATTCTCATTAAGCATATCCAATTCGTCCGATTCTTCTGTTACAACAGACTCAAAAGAGAAAGAAAAAGACGACATGGACAGGACTGTGGTATCCGGGTTATCACCCCCAGGATTACCGGACTCAGACTCAGACGAGCTGGAACCTGATTCCGACTCAACAAATTCGGTGGAATCAGATTCTAGCTCACTACCTGACCCGGTGCTGCCTGACAAAAATCCCTCATCGTATTGCAAGATTAGAGAGGGTGCGATGGATACATCCAAAATGTTTGTAAGTGGGCTCGCAGCCGTTCCATTCCCGATCATGGATACCGAGAAGTTATCCCCCAACACTTCTGTTTGATTGGAGGATCTGAAAGTAGACAAGCTAGTGCTACCCCCATTTCAATTTCAGCGCTCTCGGAATCCACACTTTTACACTGCTCAAACTCAGCTGATGGGTCTGTCTGCTCCTCGGCAACGTCCTCCCCGGATAACTGCATGTCGAAGAAAATCTCGAAACCTAGCACGCGCTTCCTTTCCGCATTCAACCATGGCTCTGGGAACCGCAGAACGGAAAATCCTCCCCCTCCCGGACGAAGCGTCCATTTAGGGTACCCTGAATGGGCCGGTGCATCAACTCAAAAGGCTTCCCCGCCTGCTTCGGTCTAGCTCTCCTAGCCATTTCCTTACTTTTTCTCACCTAATCCTCTTTGGTGGGCAGATAACCCAAGCCAAAGGTATGTGGGTTGTGTGGCACTTTGGCCAATGCTGCAACGCCCTTCCGGCCACTCTTTCCCAATCCCATCCCGGGGATGTGTTAGAGCTTGTTCATGAGGTATACTGATTGAGCACTAATATAGACCCCCTCATTAATAGCCATGACGTTCTGCACAACCCGAGCCTCGGCTAAGGTAAAACCCGACAAGAACACATCCTCCATACCATGTTTGATTTCTAAAACCGGCGTAGATACTTCTAGCGGTGGATGGATCGACGAGTTGCCAAAAACAATAGCTACCCCCTTCCCGTAAGGGTACTTCAACATCTGATGCAAGGTGGAAGAGACTGCCTTGACCTGGTGCAACCGTGGTCGCCCCAAGAGTAGGTTAAAGGTCACAGGAACGTCCAAGACATGGAATTCAATGTTGTGTTGTCCTGGACCAACCTGGGTCTAAATTTTGACAGTCCCTATCACCTCCCTGCTTGTGTTATCATAGGCTCTGATCGCTTGAGTAGTTGGCATGAAGTCTGCGGGCTTCAACCCGATTGCATATGCCGTCCTTGACGGGCATACATTAATGGCAGATCCCGTGTCGACAAGAACCACCGGTACCCACTTGCCTCTACATTCCACAGAGATGTAGAGAGGTTTGTTGTGATTTGCGCCCTCAGGAGGTAGTTCTTTGTCAGAAAAGGTCAACATCGGGGAACCTCCTCCCGGAAAAACCAATCAAACTAGCTGCTCTGGTGTGGTGTCAATGGAGAGCTTAGCCTTGTCCATAGCAGATAGGACAGCCTGTCTATGTACTCATGGAGATGTCTGCTTGTATCTTTTTTAGCTGCTTCAGTACAGCCTCTTCTTCGAGTTGTTTCTCTTTCTGTTTCTCAACCTCCTTGTCCTTCCCGGACGCTTCTGGTTGGTCTAAATGCGGGGGCTTGAAATACCGCCCGCTCCTGGTCATATGATCGACTTCGTCGATGTACCAAGTATTGTCTGGTTGATTGCTCCCCCAATCCTCATCCGTGTGGGCAAGACATAGATCATCGTCCTCCCACCATATTCCATCGGCAGCCAATAGACACTTGTCCGGCTCCGACTTCGGCTCCGGCTCCGGTTCCACTGTCCTTGTACTCATAGTACCTTCTGTCCACATGCTCGCAACATTCTCTGTCCTCGTGCACACAACACTTTCATTCCCCACGGGGGCCTTAGCTTTTATGATTCTCTCAAACTCTTCGATTCCTTTTTGTTCCAACTGCGTCAGTACAGCTGGCTGCTCTATAATTCCTGTACTCAAAATGCCTAGATCCTGAGCGAAATTCTTAGCACCGGTGCTCTCCGGCGATACATTCTGATCTCCGGCCCTTCCGGCCACAATTGATATCCTTGCCCCTGTCGGGCCCTGTTCCAACTGAGATTCTTCAACAACATCTGGTAGATCATCAAGCCACCTGGTGACCTCTGCTGACTCTTCAAAATCAGACCAGTTGACTGCCACGCCCTCTGGGTCTTGTTCATTGACAAATTGGAGGTTAGCAAAGTCCCCCTCCACAGCCGCCAAGTTATCTATCCTCTGACCAAATCCATCCCCCTGTATTACACAAAGCTCTGCCCCTGCCGGCAATTCCACATTTGGCCCAACCTGGCCTACTGACAGAATGTAGTCTCTCGGACTGTATACCTCCTCAACAAAACTCCCAGATTCCTCAGATTCTGACTCAACAATCCCATTCTCCACTAAAGTCTCCTGTGTTCTATGTTCGACAGTCACCATCATTGGTTCGGGTTGGGTTCTGGAGATGTCCAACATGCACACGTCAGTGCAGTCAGGAAGGAGCATCTCCAGCTTGGGTAGATAGGAAGGAGTGATGTATATGCTGGGGTCGTATGCTGTAACCTCGGTCTGGATAAAGTTGATTCGTTTGGGAGGTGGAGCTTAGTTGTGTGGTGGGAGAGGGTTGGTTGTGACATTGGGTTTCTCTGGGGGCACAATCACCCCATTATCAACGAGATCCTGAATCTCATGGTGTAATCGGAAGCACTAGTCGGTGTCATGATTGTGCTGTTGGTGAAACGAGCAGTGTTTGATTGGGTTATGGGAAGGGGGGAGTTTTTCGGGCAATGGCCACGGCTCTAGGGGCTTCAAGTGCCCTTTTCTGATTAAAACCCCCAGACCTTTGGACAGGGGCATATATAGTGGAGCGAAGGTTCTTTGGCTTTTGGGTGGGTATCTGGCTGTTTGCGAATTACTACCGGACGCACCGGTGAATGGCGTAGCTGCAAGGGTTCTTGGGGTGTTGGTGGTGACCATGCTTACTTCCTGAGATCTGGCAGCTGCAGTACTGCTTGTTCCTGCATTCGTACTGCGGTTGTTGAAGGTTCTCCTGGGCTGCTCTTTGTCATTGTCAATCAAGACCTGCTTCAAAGCATCCTCGATTTGTACCCCCATCTCGTGCAGATCTGAAAAGGTAGGGAGGACAATCATTTTCTGCATAAGCTTAGGCTAGAGATTGCGCACAATCATCCAAATTTGATCTTTATCAGTGGGCCTTAGGGTCATCATTGAGGCCTTGGCCCTCCACCGGGTTACAAACTCAGAAAAGCTCTCCTTAGGCTCCGGCCTTGTTGTCTCGAGATCATGGGTTGTAATCTCGATTTGCGTGTTATAGGAGTACTGTGCAATGAAAACCTCGGGCATCTCATCCCAGTTCTGCTTGACAATCTCTTCCAATTTTGCGCACCAGATGGCCGCCACACCCGACAGGGTCCGGCCAAACAATGAAAGCTTCTGTAGTCTGGTGAGGCCCATCGGCCTTAGTATGTCTGAAAACAGGCGTAGATGCACCATGGGATCCCCAGACCCATCAAAGCGGTCGATTTGTGGCATCTTGAACCGATTTGGCAGCGTCACAGCCACGTTGGTATACCCGTCCTCAATATCTGGGATGGACTTTACCCCTTGGGACTTCTTGAACAACTTTTCAAGTTTGTTCAACTTCAATGCTATAGGGTCCACCTCGAACTCAAAGGGAGAGTCCGGTTGATTGACAGGCGTAGGTGCCTTGGATAGTTGAGGTAGTCTCGGGGGCGGAGCCGGCCCCGTTGGGATGTCTGTATCCTCTTGGGCATTCTGGACGTTCGCCGTCTCCTCAGGTATTGGGACTCTTGTTGGGGGGTGGGAGCCTGGTATGAAGCAGATGCTCCGGTTTGCTATTGTAACCGGGCAATTAGCTCTACCTATTGGGCCATGACAACAGCCTGCTGCTTAGTGAATTCTGCTTGACGAACAGCGTCCTCCTACATGGCTTTTATGCTCTCCTGGAGCTGGCGCATCATGTCTTCCGTCCCTGACATACTGCCCTGATTTATCTGAACTGCCGGTGTATCTGCCCCTGTAGTAGACTCGGAAATCTCAACCCCATTGTTCAAAGACCACTGATCTGGCAATCCTGGTACTGATACACTGCGTTTTCTCGATCTCCGCGTAGTAACTGGGGGTAAAGAGTGGAACACTGGTTGTCCGTCCACCTGATCCTCAGATCAATGGAGTCGACGACCTCTAGTCCAGAGTGCTTGGGGAAATCTGCTTGGTCGGAAGTAATTGTGCTAAACTACCTAGCGAAAAGATAAATAAAGCAATAATAAGGAAATAAACAACCAGAAAATGGACAGCATAACGGCTTAAATAAACACAACACACAGTTAGGTATAACAACATGCAGTTGATAAGCTGAATATACTGTTCTCAAACATTGATCGGTGTTCCCAAATTACTGCCCCCAAATCTGAATATGATACCCGCAGATGACTGATTCCCAAAATACCGATACTGGTGCCCTTAGGCCTGATACCCAAACTTGTAAATTGATACGTGCGTTCCTGTAGAGACACACTCTAAAAGCACATAGCAAACAAGTAAGAGCCAAAAACAACCCTATGTTGAGGTAGGGTTTCCCTGTCCTATTTGCCAGGAGCTAGGGTTTCACTATGCACGTAGCTGCTTCAAACAACCTACAATCGGGTAAGTAACCTGTCCTACCTTGGAATGGTCACTATGGATTCCGAATATCCACTAGGTCGAATGGTCAAAAAGGGTGCCCCGGTAAAACTGAGGTTTGTGTTCCCATCGTGGCAGAGCCCGTAACCGGTCAGCCTTATGGCACGCTTTTCGAAGTGAGCCACCGGTAAACCGTTCTGGAATAGCAGACGGCAAACATTGTGACTTTGGCGCACCAATGCACATGCAATGCAAAGAAACACATAAGTGTAATCAAAACAAGATATCATGAGTTCGAGCCAAGCTCTCTAACTCCCCAGCGGAGTCGCCAGAAACTGTAGACGTCCCCGAACGGCCCGGGAGGGAAATCACGTTTTGTTCATATGGGCTCACTACAGTTCAGGACTCAAAAGTCACAGTCCTGTATCTAATCTCGCAGAGTGCAATGCAAGACCAATGAATCATCAAAGAGTCAAATCTGGCAAATCATTTTTGAAAACAGATTTTTTGAAAGAAGTGCCAAACATGGACTGCTTTGCCAGATACAGAGTCGCCACCTAAATATTTTAATTTGGGAAATTTAGGAAACCTTGACTCGTTTGCCTAAGGCCACGTGTCCGTCATCACCAAAGTTGCCTCGGCTTGGGAACTTGGGTACGATTGGGGAAGGTCACTTCGTGAGCACCCCCGCTCGCCCGATCAAAGATCGACCTCTACTAACCATGATATCGAGTTTTGAAAACATTATGTGCTCTTATTTCGGTTATTAGCCTAGATTTACTATGTGATGCGCACATCATACAAGTATAGACTGGATCGCTTGGAACAACACATCTCATGTTTGTTTATTTTGAAAATGGTTTGATGGTGCTACCCACAAGTAGGCTAAGGCGTGGATTTGCCACCCTCGGGTGGGCTTAGAAAACGTGATGGTTTGCCACTCTCAAGTGGGCTTTAAAACTCACAGTCAATGCATTATTCCAATTCAGATAATCCAACCTTCACCCACAGGCATTCAAGCAGGTGTATCACAGAAGCACATAGCCTCATGGTAAGCATGCTATCATGGCAGTCACTCACACACATGCAAGGATGCTAAAGCATAAACACTTACCGAGTACTCCAAGCCAAAACAGAAGCTATGTTAGAAATCCATGCATGATCCTAACTATGCTGAAATGCCCAATGCAACACATGCAGGAATGCAACTACAATAGGCTCGGCTATTTTAAAGATGGCATGTGAAATGCTACAACTAACAAGTATTCAACTCGGAATTGAAGTACAATACAGTTAGTATGGTGCGCCGAGCTCGGTGCATGCAAGACAGATGAATGAATGCAAACATGCTATCATAAGTATGCTAATTGAAACATGCCCTAAACTAACCATCATAAGCTGGTAAATAAAAAGGAGAAAGACGTGGGGTTGGAAGACATACATCACACACACGCACACTTATTACAAAATTGCCTTCCTCGGAGGGTCCGAATAAATAACACAAACTGAGTAAATAATTAACTACCCTAGCTAATTAAATAGTATAAAACCCTAATCAATTAATAAATTAATTACAAAAGGCGGTGGCCATAGCCCTGCCTCGGAATGCTAAAATGATGCATGCTCGATCGCCTCGCTCGGAAACCAGTTGCCATGCCACTGTTGCCTCTGTTTGCACTGTTCAGCACCTCTGAGCATTGTGAAAATATGCTTGATGCTTCTGAACCACTCCTTGATCATTCTGGGATGCCACCGGCCAAGGTAAAGATCCACCGGCCATTGATAAATTATCATCGACTAGTTGCGAAGCCATCGGCCAGATATTTTTGGTTGGTCGGCACTGTATGTAGTCGGTCGGCCAAATATTCCTGCAGAATTCTGTTTTGACAGTAGCAGAGGACAGACAGTGCATGACAAGGAAATTTCGAAGCAATGTGTGCATGGCCACTTTCTCTATCATTCTATAGACTCAAGGGAGTGTGGCCCTCGGCCCTGGGCCCACCAACCACGCAATTCGATGCATGATGGCCAAAGGCACCAAGTTTGCAAATCAATGTAAATGAATGCAACAAACGAGTGAATGCTTCACGCCCTATCATGTTGAGATCAAGGGCGTCGGTGACCGAGAATTGAGACGTGTTTTGTCACTTTGAGTACGAACACACCTTATTCCCCATGTTTGGTTTGACACCCCAAACCAAACATAATTCAATGTATGTATGCAATATGGCTCAAGTGTACAAAACGGCATCAAGTATGCAATATGAGGCTAAGGAAGCAAAACATGCCAAATGCAATGCAACCTATACATGCAAATATGCAATATGCCAAGCATGCAAAATGCAATGTAGCAAATATGGAAAAATATGCAATGGAACTAGCATGTGCCAACACACAATGAACCAAATATGCAACAAACGTGTGACGAACATGCAATGGTGGACTTAAACCGCAAAGGGAAGACCTCAGCCTTGCCATAAACAGTGGCCAAAAGTGATGGAAATGTTGGACAAATGCTCATGCAAACATGCACACCAATGGGCCTAAAACTAAGGCATAAAAGGGAGCATTCCACTACAACTATCATGACCACACCTGGCATGGATTATGCAACCAAAAATAGAGTTTCAATGCATCAAAATACACCCCAAAACCCACTGATATGGCAGCCCAAAGATTTAAACAAAAAGGCATACACCAAGGACTCAAGCATGGAGCATAGGACCACAACTCTTCAAGGCATTGAAAGGGTAATCAAATGCAAGCATGTAAGCATAACAATGGACTGAAATGGCATGATAAGTGATTCCAAATCACTGAAATAGCCTAAGTAATGCATACTAAAGACTCACACACTCGAAGCCCAACAAGCTAAAATGCAAAGAGGCTATACAAAGTATGGAAAGCATGACCAAATCAACACCCAACAGAGCTTGAACATGATAAAACATGACCAAAAACTTTACAAAGCTAAGCCAAAACATGCAAGCATGGTGATCCAAATGCAAAATGCATCTCCAGGCAAAATAGAGGAATGCAAGGCAAGTGCATGGTGCATGCAAGGGGTCGATGAACCAACGTGGAACAAAGGTAAAACAAGCTAGATAAACACCAAATAACCTCTGAAATAAAGCCAAATAAAGCTAGGCATGCATGCTACCTTTATGAGCCAAAAACACAAGCATATGAGACAAAAGGGGAAAGGGGTATCCCTCCTCTATGCAGGACCTCAAAACCCCTTCACCACCACTGAAAATCCTCTGGATTTTAGTGGTGAGAAGGCCAATACACAAAAGTTCTCAAAGCTCAAACAAAGAAGGCACAAAAGGGCCAAATAAGGCCTAAGAGGGGGAGGTCGACCCCAAACACAAAAAAGACCTTAATGAAACATCTTAAACATGAAAAATCAGAACTTTTATCAGTTATACACAAAGCTCAAAACAGCATGCAAAGTAGGTTAAAAGCTAGTGCAAGAATGGGAAATATAAAGCAATAGTGCTCACCCTTGAAGAACACGTCAAGAACCAAAACTCCAGCCCCCTTTTCTGATCAAAACCAACTCAAAAGCTTCAAGAACAACTTCTCAACACCTTAATAACCAAGGTATGGTGTAACACTAGGTGTCTTAGTGCAAAACTAAGAACAAAACTCACTTTTGGACACTCTAACACACACAATGTAGAGAGTGAGAGGGAGATATAGAGAGAGAGTGGTATATATATCATATATGTCTCTGATTTGCTAAACTCCTCTAAAGGAAGGAGAGGCCTCCTTTTATAGAACAAACAAGGGTCTAAGCTTCTTAGAGAAGCTAAGGCAAAGGGGTTAAGGCTTCTTGAGGAAGCTAAGACAAAGGTCCAAGTTTCTTGAGGAAGCTAGGACAAAGCTTCCTCAAGAAGCTTAGAGCAAACGGTGCAAAGGGTGCAAGTCCTCCATACACGTGTATGGAGGACAAGTCCGTGTACTCCAGCTGGCACAGCTGGCATGCACAATGCTTGAAAAAGACAAAAAGGAGATACCGGCCAGAAAAAGAGACAATCGGCCAAATAAATGGCCGACTGACTATATATCAGTGCCGACCGACCTAAAAATTGGTCGGTAGAAGGAAAGCAAGGCCGGTGGCTTCATGCCCCGGCCGGTGGGTTTAAAGGATGGCTAACAAGTCACTTCCTACCCTCGGGTGCAAAAACCATAAGTTCCTGGTCCACAACCAAGCACAAAACAGCCAAGTCGAGAGATCCTAAGGCAAGGCACGCCGCCATGCCCTTCGGGATTTCAAAATGAACACGAACATGGATGATCACCGAGTATTCAAACGATGACGTCCAAGTCTTGAGGACGGTCAAAAATGGGGTGTCTACAGCTTGGAGTACTCGGTAAGCTTTTACGCTTTAGCATGCGTGCATGAGTGTGAGTGTTGCCATGATTCGCATGCTTGCCATGAGGCTATGTGCTTAAATGCTAAACTGCTTGAATGCCTGTAGATGAAAGCTTGTTGTTTGAATGGGAACAATTCAACAAATGAATGTTTTAAGCACACTTTGTTGAGTGGTAAATCATGTTTTAAGCCCACTATGTTTGGTGGCAAATCTGCATCTTTAAGCCCATTTGAGGGTGGCAAATTCAAACCATTTTCGCAAAACAAACATGACTTAAAACGTTCAATTCTTGCGACGTAGTCTATACTTGCTTGTGCGCGTCACATAGTAAGGCTAGTTTAATAATCAGAATAAGAACACATAACATTTATAAAAGGACATATCATGGTTAGTAGAGGCCGATCTTTGATCGGACAAGCGGGGGTGCTCATTTCATGACCTTCCCCCTTCGTACCCAAGTTCCCGAGTCGAGGCAACTTTAGTGATGACAGACAGGTGGCCTTTGGCACGAGTCAGGGTTTCCTAAATTTCTCCAAAACAAAATATTTAGGTGGCGATTTTGTATCTAACAAAGCAGTCCAATTTTGGCATTATTTGATTTAAAATCGATTTTCAAAAAGATTTGCTAGATTTGGACTCTTTGGTGATTATCAGTTTCACAATATTGCACTTGTGAGACTAGATTTAGAACCGCAGGAGTCCGAACTGTGAGGCCTTCTTTTCAAACCCTTTCCGAATGGCGAGGTCGCGGAAAAAAGCGAGTCCACAAAGCCCCATAATAGGGGAGAAGTAAACCAACCACTATCAAATTCCTCTCTATAGGAGTCGAACACAAAACCTCATACCAGAAGGTACTACTGTAGCCAGGGTGTGCGTTTTGTTGTCTTTTGTATTGTTGTGGTTCTTAGTTTTTCTAGTTGGTGCCTTATAGCTTTTGGTTTAGTGCTAACAAATGATTGGGTTTACTTTTTAATGCCTACCTAGTTGAGATCGTTTCATTTTACTTTGATACTCTTTGCACTAGCCCTATTTATTGATGTGTCATGTGTCACGACCCGAACCCCGCCCCATAAGGGTCGGTGCAGTGACCGGCCAATAATCTGGGATTACTAAAGGTCTTTTTGTACAAATCATAATTATCAGAGGAAGCGGAAGCTTAATACATAAGTATATAACAAGTAGTCCAATGAGCTGTGATTCTATATGAACAAACTCAGATGTATAAAAGTATTAATTTACCCACTGTACAATACATCCATAATATTATGTACAAAAACTTTCATATACATATATACATATCAAAAACTCAACATCAAGGTCACCAACTTGACACCAGTCTTCTAGACCTAGCCTAAACTTGGAGGCACGAAAACTTTAAAAGGCTTCAAGCGGTGGCTCGACTAATGGTGTTCATCTAGGCTTGACCTTTATGTCGCCCACATATACATATATATACACACAGTAAGCTAAAGCCTAGTGAATAACATTAAAGTAAAGAGGTTAGTGAACAAATTCCAAATATTTCATAAACATAAAACAAAATATATCATAAACATTCTCTTATCTGAACATAATAATGATACATCCAACAGAACATGTCATATCATCTTCCGACTAGAGTAATCGGTTCCGGATACTGATTAAACACATCACCACTTTGTCAAGTGGCTAACGAGATCTCATAATTGCATATATGTCATGGACCCGCATTAACGTGTTGTCTCCCATGACTTGGGACCGTCTTTAGATGCAATAGTAGATTCAAAATAGGACATTTGTTCACTCAAACAAAATATCATTTCAAAAATCATAATTTATCAAATAACATTTCAAATACAATTCATATGAACATATCATTACAATAACGTTACTCACAGTGGGCTTCCAGAACCGGTTACTCGGTCTCCAAGTCTTGACCTACAAACACAAACATTCATAGCACAACAATTTCTCAATTCATATTCGATTCGTTCAGTCGATTCTTAAACCTATTCTATTATTCCCATTTGTTCTTTTTATTTCTTTTGAGTTCATGAAATGCACATGCGTGTGAAATACATGTGAAAACTATGCAAACGGAGGCCCGAAAGGTAGAAAAATCGAAAGAAAACAAATCTGAGACCGCCTTAAAAACCGTACGTGGGGGAGCCTTGGCCGCACCTGCGGAACGACCACTGCACGTGCGCTTGCACATGCAATTTTTACAAAACACAATATGGAACAGGGGAAGTTGGCCGCACATGTGGGGCCTCGGGCTGAATGTGCAGTCTGGGCAAAAATGCAGTCCGAAAATCTGTTCTTAAATTGGAACTCAAGCTCTTTGGAATCTAACTCCAAATCCATGCATATCAAGACTCAAAACTCTCAATAACAACTTGATTTCATCATAAACTGTGGGCTCGCCTTTTTTCGCACCCCCACCTTTCGGAAAAGGGATTAAAAAGAAGGCCTCACAGTTCAAACTCCCGCAGTTCTGGATCTAGTCTCATAAGTGCAATGTGAAACTGATAAACACTAAAGACTCCAAATTCGGCAAATCTTTTTGGAAAATCAGATTTTAAATTAAATAATGCCAAAATTGGACTGCTTTTCCAGATTACAGAGTCGCCACCTAAATATTATATTTTGGGAAAATTTAGGAAACCCTGACTCGTGCCAAAGGCCATGTGTCCGTCATCACCAAAGTTGTCTCGGCTCGGGAACTTGTGTATGAGAGGGGAAGGTCTTGAAATGATCATCCCCGCTCGCCCGATCAAAGATCGGCCTTTACTAATCATGATATGATGTTTTATAAACCTCATGTCTTCTTATTCCGGTTATTAGCTAACTTTACTATGTGACGCGCATAAGCAAGTATAGACTAAAATCGCAAGAATTGGAACAACTCAACTCATGTTTGCTTTCGAAAATGGTTTGAATTTGCCACCCTCAAATGGGCTTAAAGATGCGGATTTGCCACCTCAAGTAGGCTTAAAACATGATTTGCCACAACAAAGTGGGATTAAAATGCGCATTCGTTGAATCATTCCAATTCAAACAACAAGCGTTCATCCACAGGCATTCAAGAAGTTTAGCATTTAAGCACATAACCTCATGGCAAGCATGCGAATCATGGCAATATGGAAATCACACTCATGCAAGTATGCTAAAGCATAAAACTCACCGAGTACTCCATGCCAAAACAAAAACTAGTTAGAAAGATGCATGATCCTAACTATGTTAAATGACTAATGCAACGCATGCAATGATGTAACTAAATAGGCTTGGCTACTTAATCATGGTATTTGCAACACTTTGATAGCATGCTTTGAAACACGTATTCAAGGAAGTATTAAAATTGCAATGCGGTTTGAATGATGCGCCGAGTCTCGATGCATGCAAGACAAATGAATGGATGCAAACATGCAAACATAAGGTATGCTAATCGAAATATGTCCCTAATCTAACCATCAAAAGAAGTTAAATAAAAGGGAGAAAGAAGTGGGGTTGGAAGACATACACACATGCACGCACACTTATTACAGCATTATGCCATCGCCAAGGAGGGTCTGAATGAATAAAGCTAACTAACTAGCTACGCTAATTAAGCTAACTATTACAACACAATTGAAACTAATTAACTAACTTATCATAAGCTAATTAATTATAACAAATCAGAATTGAATAACTAGTTACACTAACTAATTAAGTACAACACTTGATTTGAATAATTAGCTACACTAACTTATTAAAGCAATTAAATGGCCTCGAGAGCAAGGGACGCATGCATGCTCGGTTGGCTTCCTCCCAAAAATCCACCGCCTTGCGATCGGACACCTCTGTTTGTACTTGTTTGAACACTGGAAATTGCTGAAAATTAAGTAGAACACTTCTGATCCCCTTTAGGAGCACACTGAACAACTTCCTTCATGGATGACCGGTAGGCTACCAATGGTGGCTGTCGACTACCATTGGTAGTCGGTCGGCTACTTCTAGTGGCCGATCGGCCACCCCTTTCCTGAACTTCTTTTTTTTTTTTTTTTTTTTTTTTTTTGCTGCAATAGTGAGCAAACAGAGGCAAAGCAGTGTATTCTCAAGGAGTGTATGTACTGCTACCCTCCTTATCATCACACAAGCTCAAAGGAGTGTAGCTCTTGGCTCTCAAGCCATCAATGAAGCAATTTTCATGCATGATGGCCAAAGAACCAAGCTTGTACAAGCTTAATGAGTGCAAAACAAGACTCAACAAAACCATCACCCTATCATGAATGATCAAGGGTAACGGTGACCAAGGAAAATGGCACATTTCATCACTTTTGAGTATGAAATGTCCCATTTGCCTCATGTTCGAATTAATGTTCGATCCGAACACATGCAATGCAACACGAAAGATGCTTTATCTTGCCTCTTTTACTTGTCCATTTTTGTTTACTCATTTTAGCTTACCAATCCATTCTTTAATTGATTAAGTCCAAGGTGAGTGTCCTCTAATTGAAAGTAGGCTTAAACCACAAGTGTCTTAAGCATGAAAGAGACCTCATGCCGTTGATAATGAAATCCCGAAGGAATTAAACCATTAAGCATGAATGTCTCCATTTCACACTCAAGCCAATAAGGGGTTCAAAGCCACTTTCAAAATAAATGAAAGATTGAAGAATAGAGGGAGATTGCAGAGATTTCAGTGCTGAAACGGAGTGCAAAGTGACACTAAAATATGCAAGCAATTCATGCTAAAAAGCCTAAAATATTAAGCTAGTGAAGCCTCTTTACACTACAACCACACAATACAAGCCTCAAAGGACCAAACTGGCTCAAAACAGAGCTGAAACCAGTCAAAACAGTAGCAAAGACATTCTGAGATGAAGGTACAAAATGCTAGAAAAACATGCTCACATGTTAAGTTATCTAGGCGTGCAAACAAGATACAAGGTGGGGATCCTATCCCCTCCAATTTTGGACTTCAAAATGAGGTTTTTACAACTGAAATAACTCTGAATTTCAGTGGTTTAAAGGCCCAAAAATTTTGAATTGAAAGCCCTGAAAGATGGCACAAAAGCTCACATAATTAAGCAACAAGAATGGTGGCTCACCCCGTAACACAAAATAGCCTCAAACCATCATGTTAAGCCTCAAAAACCAAAGTTTTTTGTAGTTGAAAACCAGCTTAAAAACAGTATAAAAGGATGGAAAAACAAGTGTGCACAATAAGCTTAAATGAGGTAAGTTCTCTACCTTTGAAGCACAACACAAAACAACCACAATTTCAGGCTCAAACCTTCTTCCAAAGCTCAAACTAGGCTCCAAGGGATTTCAGCTCCAAGGTGGTCAAGTTTGGGTAAGGCTCTATGTGCAAAGGGGTAGATAAACTAGAGTTTAAGGTACAAAACGAGAAGAGAGAGAGAGAGAGAGAGAGAGAGAGAGAAAGAAATTTGATCCAAATTTTCTAACCCCTCCAAATGGGGGAGAACACCCTCTATCTATAGAAAAACAAGATTAAGGCTTGAAATCATCCTGCCATACATGTGTATGGGGATGTACTTCAGCGAAGAACAGTTGGCACAGTTGGCCAACAATATCTGAAAAATGAGAAAAATGGCCGTCGGCCACCTCATGTGGTTGACCGGCCATCAATGTGGCCGACCGGCCACCACTAATGGCCGGCAGGCACAAGCCATGGCCGATAGGCTATGGGGCTGGCCGACAGGCCACCCTTTCCTCCAGACTTGAAACAACAAGCTCTTGGTCCACAACCAAGCACAAAACAAACAAGGTTCGAAGGCTAAAAATTGAGGTGCTCGGCCAGCACAAAACATATAAGGTTCGAAGGCTCAAAAACGAGGCGCTCGGCCAAGATCTTCCGGCACTCAACACAAACACGAGCATACAAAATCACTAAGTGTTCAAACAACGACGTCCAAGTCTCGAGGACGGTCAAAAATGGGGTGTCTACGCTAACTTTAAACAAACCCAAGTTTCCATGCAAAAGATCAAACTTTTGAAGTTAAAGTGTAAAGTTATAAACTATGCATACTTGAGTTCCAATCTCATAATCCATGGGGTTTTCCCCCAAATTTGAAGAACCATGCAAGATTTCAAATGTATAAGAAGATTTCCATGAGTTAATTCCATGCTTGTGGTGTTATGAATTCAATTCTTACAATTTCTTTCTTATCTTGTTCTTTCATGTATACTACACCACAACACTACCAATCAAGCTTGATTTCTTCCTAATTAAACTTAAATTCCATAGATTTATGAGTGTATCATCTCAAATTCTTGAAATTAGAGAAGAATCCTTACCTTTGTTGGTTGATTTGTTGAAGATTTGGCCCTAACCTCCTTTGCTCTTCTTCTTTATCTTCTCTTCCTCTCTCTCTCTCTCTCTCTCTCTCTCTCTCTCTCTCTCTCTACCTTTTGGTCTCAAAAGTGTCAAAATTGAGCTCAAATGACCTTAAGGGCCATTATTTATAGTTAGGATGGCTTACTACCACAATCAGAACATTAGGCCAACCAAACACAACTTAATTAATTAAACTGAATCACTTTTTAATAAAATTTTCCATACAATTCTAAAAATTCTAATTAGTTTATTCATGTAGTCATTTTCAGTTTCTAAAATCATTTCAATCCTCAATTTCAAATTCTAAATAGAAATTAAAACAAATAATTATTCAATTCAAACAGATATGCACGATTAATCAACTCAGACAGATAATTCACAACTAATCACATGGCTTATTACACAATTATTGATAATCACATAATTAATTAAACATAATTATGATTTGCAATCTAGGTTTGTTACATCATGTTTGCTCGATTGGATTTCATCAATAAAGTCTTTTTTTTTTTTTTTTGCTGATAAAAAAAACAAAAAACAAAAAACAAAAAACAAAGGTACTGCACAACCACTATGTCAAATGCTTTCATTCATGTTTTAAAAAAACGAAAGGTGCTACACAATCAATAGGTCAAACGTATTCGTTATCATTAATATTTAACAAGTACATATCATTAATATTGAACAAATGTACAGTGTACTATACAAGATGAAAAGTAATTGTAACAAAAAAAAATTGGGTAATTTTTTTTTGAGATTTGAAAAAAATTAGACTGCTTCAACTCTTGCATATTGATTTGTTTGGACCATCTAAAACTTTAGGTTTAGGAGGAAAATCGTATGCTTTTGTTTGTGTTGGTAATTATACTAGATATACATATGTGTTATTTTTAGCACACAAAAATGAAACTTTTTTTGCATTTTTAAAAATTTGTAAAATGATTCAAAATGAAAAAAAAAAATCTTAATATTTGTGGTGTTAGAAGTGATCGTGGTAGAGAGTTTGATAATGATGACTTTATTTTGTATTGTAATGAGCTTGGTATTGACCATAATTTCTCTATTCCTAGAACTCCTCAACAAAATGATGTGGTTGAAAAAAAAAATAAAACTCTTGAAGAAATGGCCCATACTATGCTTTGTGAGAATAATTTACTTAAATATTTTTGGGCTGAAGTCATTAACACTGCATGATATGTTGTAAACCGTGCTATGATTAGACTTATTCTTAAGAAAATCCTATATGAATTTTGGAAAGGTAAAAAACTTAATGTTAGCCACTTGCGTGCTTTTAGTTGTAAATGCTTTGTATTAAATAACAATAAAGATAACTTAGAAAAATATGATGGTAAATCGGATGAAGTTGTATTTCTTGGTTATTCTCAACACAAAAAACTTTACTCGTTGAAGAATCTGTACACATTACTTTTGGTGAATCTAACAATGTTTTTTCCAAGAATCCTGTAAGTGATGATACTGTAGAAACATATCCAAGAACAAAGAGCATTTACATAACAAAAAATGAAGAAAATCCATCTCCTAAACACAGAGAAGAAATCACAATGGAAAATCTTCAAGAAAAATATACCCGTCCAAACAACGAATCAAAGCTACCAAAAGAATGAAAGTACACCCCTGGTCATCCTAAAGATCTTATCATAGGTGATGCAACGGAAGGTATAAAAAATCGCTCCTCAATTAGAAATATTTATGGTATTTAGCATTTTGTTTCGCAAATTGAACCAAAATTGTTTTTAGAAGTTGAAAGTGATGAAAATTAGATTTTAACAATTCAAGAAGAACTAAATCAGTTTGAAGGAAATGAAGTTTGGTTTTTGAACTCATGACCTAATGATCATCCTATTATTGGTACAAAATGAGTTTTTCGAAATAAAATTGATGAATCCAGAGTTGTTACTCGAAACAAAGCTAGATTGGTAGCCCAATGTTATAATCAAGAAGAGGGCATTAATTTAAATACAACTTTTACACCACCTGCTAAACTCAAAGCTATTAGAATGTTACTTGCTTTTATGTGTTTTAAAGATTTTAAATTATATCAAATGGATGTTAAAAGAATTTTTTTAAATTGATATATTTCAGAGAAAGTTTATGTTGAACAACCTCTCGATTTTGAAAATCATAAACACCTGGATCATGTTTTCAAACTTTCAAAAACTTTATATGGGTTAAAACAAGCTCTAGAGCATTGTATGAAAGATTGATTAATTTTCTAGTTGACGAAGGTTTTTCTCAAGGAAAAATAGATACAACTCTTTTTATAAAAATAAAAAAGGAGGATATGCTAATTGTTCAAATTTATGTTGATGATATTATTTTCGGCACTACTAATGAAAATTTGTGCAAAGAGATTACTAAGGATATGCAGGGCAAATTCGAAATGAGTACGATGGGAAGTTAAATTACTTCATTAGAATACAAATTAAACAAACAAAGGATGTGAGACATTTAAATCAAGCAAAATACATCAAGGATTTACTCAAAAGGTTTGAAATGCATTCATCAAAGCCTGCAGTAACTCCAATGAGCACATCAATCAAAATTGATACAGACCACTACAACAAAAGTAACCTATGGTGACGAAAACTAGTGAAGAAAATAAGATTCGTCACTAAATAAAAATAATTCGTGAGGAATTTATAAATTTTGTCACATATAATAAAAAAATGAAAATGATAGGTGATAAAATTTATTTTCGTCAATAAATACTTCATTTTAAGTGAGGAAAAATTAAGTTTCGTCACCAAAAATTTTCCCGCTACTTTTTTTTTGTGGCGCCAAAATTTTGAGACTTTTGGTGAGAAAAAAATTTGTCACTAATTATAAAATTATTTGTGAGGAATATATTTTCGTCACCAAAACGTTTTAATATTTTTGATATCTTTTGGTGAGGAAATAATATTGTCACCAATTTTGGTGGGAAATTTTTGATATATTGAGCGGCAATTAAAAAAAACATAGGGTATTAATTTTTTTTACCCCTTTTCTGTTTATCATCTCTATCTCTCTCTCTCTCTCTCTCTCTCTCTCTCTCTCTCTCTCAAAATAGGGTATTAATTTGTCTTACCTCTTGCTCCTCCACCACGCCTATAGCGACCCCGGTCTTTTCCCATTTGATTATTGTATCCGGACTTAGGTTCCGTAGATTCTGTCATTATATAATTGTTGTTGTCCCATATTTTCTTATTTGGAGTTATAGGATGTGTTGGGCAGGTCTGTTTCAGGTTGGTTGGGTTTAGAAACCAAGTGTTGCTGTCCAGAATTTTGGTTCTTCGCTCGAGCGAGGAGTTGGTCGCTCGAGCGAGATGTTGTTTTTGGTTCTTCGCTCGAGCTGGGGTTTGGTCGCTCGAGCGAGAGATTGCGTCCAGTATGGACCTGTAGCATTGCATTCTTGGCTCGAGCGAGCTTTTTTTTGCTCGGGCGAGGATTTCTTGTTTCTGGTCGCTCGAGCGACCAAGTCTTCGCTCGAGCGAGCCTGTCCAGTTTATATACGCAGCAGCGGGTTTTGATCAGTCTTTTTCATCTTCTTTTTGATTCCAAACCCAAGGTCCGACTCCTCTCTCTCCCTACTCACCTTCTCTCTTAGGTTTGATCTATTTAGAGTGTGTTTCTACCCTAGTTGCTTTATTAAAAAGATAGAGGGAGTCGAGGGCTTTCATTTAATCTGAACATTTGGCGATTTGGAGCACATTGATATTTGGGTATTCATCTCTGTCTTCTCCATTTGGGTTGTTTTCTTCGAGGTAGGGATTTCCTACTCCATTTTATAGGTTTTGTTCTAAGTTTTGGTATATTGATATGTTGGGGTTACTTTGATAATTTTGGGAAAAACCCTAGTTGTATTAATTAATTAATTTGTATAATTAATTTAAGGGAATTGGGGAATTTGGTTAAATTCATGAAATTGAGGAATTCATTGATTAAATGGTGTAGTTGGATAATTTAAATCACTCGCCTATTGAATTGTTGATATATTTATTTCCAAATCTAGAAATAACTGTTTTGGGCTATCGGTGGAGGATAGTCGTGATTGTTGTAGACATTGCATGTGGATTAGGGATAACTGAAACTAATCACATTGGTTGAGTCATTCATTTTGACTGCTTGATTAATACAGACATTATGTGTATTGATTGTGTGTTATATGTTATGTGTTTACATACATTGTTTTGTGTGGGAGGAGATAGGGGATGTACTCCACGATTTAGGGGAAGATAGGGGATGGACCTCTAAACCGGATTTTGTTTGGGAGGAGATAGGGGATGGACTCCATTAGCATCACTTTTATGTGTGCTTATTTATATTGAAGTGTTTTTATTGATACAGCACTAAAATGTGTATCAAACTGGAAGTATGAAGTGTTTTGATTTGAGCTTGAGTCTCATTTGTTTGTTGACATTTGAAAGAATGTGAATATGATATATATGATTCACTGTTGTAAGTTTGGCCAGGTTCTGAGCCATATTGATAATGTTGGAAAGTGGAACGTGTCATTGACAATAGTGTCATGAGACTGGATAATGTTGTAATTGATTATCTTGGTTAACCATCTATTGAATGCTATTGCTTTATTCATTGCTTATATTTGGTTTAGTATATTTCTACTGGGCTGTGGCTCACCCTATATGGGAACATCATTTTCAGGTTCAGGTGATAAGCTACCTCCAAGGACTTAGCTTGGAAGGGACTTGGATTTTGAAGACTATTTTCAGTTGTTTGTTTTTATTTGTTAGTACATGTAAACACTCAAGCCTAGGGCTTTATTTGGATTTGAGTTAGAACTCATACTTTGTTGTCCAAGTGTTGGCTTGGAAAGATGTAAGCCTGTAGGGCATTTAATTTGAGGTTACATGTAATGCTTTTATTTAGTAAGACTCTGATGAATATTATAATGAAATGTTTCCTCTCTAACATTGCATGCTGATGATACATATAATTAATGGGTTTATTTTTTTGAGGGCGTTACAACTTGGTATCGGAGCGTACCGGGTTTGAATACTTTGGGTACGTGGGAAGTGATTAGTATCACATTGGGTTCGTCTCATTTGATAGAGACTTAGTGTAATGTTATATGCTTATGTGATAACATGTTTATATGATTATGTGGGTATGGAATGTAGTTTCTAGGATGTTGATTGGACCCTTGAGTTTCTAGTAGTCTTGTTGGAAAGGCATTTGATCACTACTGCTTCCAACCGGAACTATAGTAACGCATTGGGACTATCATTATCCGGGAATGAAGTTCGTAGGTGCTTATGTGATTATGTGCTTACGTGGAATGAATTATTGTTGTCCAATGCATTAGGACGCGAGTGTTTAGTTTCGGCACATTTATTAATGTGCTAACGTCTTTGTTTCCTTTATTAGGATGTTAGGACGAGGACGAGGACGCGGTAGGCGTGGTAGGCCGGGTAGGCAGGAGGTGCCTGTGCCAGAGGAGATTCCGGCAGTTCAGGAGGGAATTGGCCAGGCCAATGTGGCCGAGCCAGTAGGCCAGCAGGCTATGGGCGCTCTAGCCCGAGAGATAGCAGGGGCATTCAGGGAGTCAGTAGGCATTCTCAGAGCTGAGAATCAAGCTCAGGTTGTTGTTGCGGATGCAGGACCTTCCTTTCTGAAGAGGGAGTTCTTCCGGTCTAACCCGGATGAATTTGTGGGTGATCCTAAAGAGCCGCTTAAGGCAGATGAATGGCTCGAACAGACAACGAAGACGTTTGAGATGCTTGGCATCGAAGACGAGGGGTTGAAAGTGACCTTGGCATCTTTCCAGCTGAAGGGGGATGCGGGTCAGTGGTGGAAGTTCACTAAGGCTCGTGTTGGAGGTACATGGGAGGCTTTTGTGAATGCATTTCAGGAGAAGTTCTTATCTCCAATAGTTAGGGAGAAGCTGAGAGACCAGTTTTGTCAACTTAAGCAGTCGAGTTCTTCAGTGGCTGAGTTTGAGGCTGCATTTACTAGCTTGTCCAGGTTTGCACCTGAGTTGGTGGCGTCTGAGGAACGCCGTTGTATCGAGTTTGAGAAGAAGTTGAGGTGTGGCCTCAAGCTGAGAGTTAGGGGAACTATGATTCGGGATTATGGGCGTATGGTTGATGCTACAGCCCACATGGAAATCATGATGCAGGAGGAGGAGGAAGGACAGAAGGGCTCCAAGAGGAGTCAGGATGGTGAGAGTGATGGTAGGAGACAGAAGGGTTTTAATCCTCTGCAGTCTCAGGGTAGCTTTTCTAGATCGACTTTTCCTGTGCCGAGTGCTAGTTCGGGGAAAGGCAGTCAGGGAGACATTACCTGCTTCAAGTGTGGCCAGCTGGGCCACAAGTCTCCAGTTTGTCCTCAGAGGGGAGGAGTGCAGAGAGCAGCATCATCTTCGGCTCGATCTCAGAGCCAGAGCCAGGGTAGAGGCCAGCCACTCTCGTGTTATCAGTGTGGTCAGCCAAGGCATATGAAGAGGTATTGCCCGTAGTTGGGTGGCACATCTGGTGTATCTGGTTTGAGGCCGATTCAGGGGCAGCAGCTAGCTCAGTCAGGTCAGGCCTCGAGGGCCAATCAGGGGGCTTCATCGTCCTAGTCGGCGCAGCAATCTTATGCTCCTAGGGGTGAGCAGGTTGATCAGAGGTCGTCTGGGCGCGTGTATGCTGTTACCGCGCAGGATCTTGTGCCGGCACCATCAGTTGTGAGAGGTACCTTCTTGTTTTGCAACTCGGTTGCTAGTGTTTTGATTGATACGGGTGCATCTCATTCCTTTGTGTCTGCTGCATTTGCATCTGTTTTGGAGTTGGAGTTAGCACAGTTAGCATCTCCTATTTGTGTAGTGTCACCTCTTGGGGGTGAATTGATTTTGAAACAAGGTGTTAGGGGTTGTGATATAGAGGTTGATTATCATAGAATCCCATTTTCCTTTGTAGTTATGCTTATGAGGGGTTTCGATGTTATTTTGGGTATGGACTGGTTATCATCATACCGGGCAGTTATTGATTGCTACCGCCAGAGGGTCACTTGTTGTACCGTGAGCGGAGAGTATTTTCATTTTCTGGGGGACCGGGTTGGTAATGTGTTGCCACCGGGGTATGTTCCGCGAGGACGGAGTGAGCTTAGTGGTCTACTTGCTAACCTTTCGATTAGTGAGGATGATGAGACTCAGATTGTGTTGCCTAGGGTGGTTTGTGAGTACTCGGACGTCTTTCCCGAGGATCTTGTTGGTTTGCCACCGCATCGGGAGATTGAATTCTCTATTGACCTAGTGCCCGGCACGGCGTCGATTTTTATGGCACCTTATCGTTTTGCCCCAGCCGAGTTAGTTGAGTTGAAGATTCAGCTCCAGGAGTCACTAGACAAGGGTTATATACGTCCTAGTGTTTCGCCGTGGGGAGCACCGGCCCTCTTTGTCAAAAAGAAAGGTGGTGCTTTGAGACTTTGCATAGATTACCGGAAATTGAATCGGGCTACGGTTAATAATAAGTATCCTATGCCTCGTATAGATGATCTGTTCGATTAGTTGAAGGGTTCCCGTTGTTTCTCGAAGATAGACTTGAGATCGGGTTATCATCAGTTAAGAGTCAGGGACGAGGATATTCCGAAGACGGTATTCCGTACGCGGTATGGCCACTATGAGTTTCTGGTGATGCCATTTGGGCTCACCAATGCACCGGCAGTTTTTATGGATTTGATGAACCGAATATTTCGGGAATTTTTGGATCGTTTTGTAGTCGTCTTTGTGGACGACATCCTTATCTATTCACCTTCTGAGGAGAAGCACAAGGAACACTTGAGAGTGGTGCTTGAGTTACTTAGAGCCCATAAGCTTTATGCTAAGTTTGGGAAGTGTGAGTTCTGTCTAGAAGAGGTCAAGTTCTTAGGCCATGTAGTTTCTGGGGAAGGAGTGTCTGTTGATACATCCAAGACTGAGGCAGTGCAAGATTGGGCACAGCCTAAGAGTGTGTTTGAGATCCGCAGTTTTCTGGGGTTAGCTGGGTATTACCGTCGGTTTGTGAAAGATTTCTCCAGATTAGCTTCGCCTTTGACTAGGTTGACTCGGAAGGGAGTCAAATTTGTATGGAGTGAGACTTGTGAAAAGTCGTTCCAGGAGTTGAAAGTTAGACTGACCACCGCTCCAGTATTGATTATTCCAGAGAGAGGGGTGGGTTATACAGTCTATTGTGACGCCTCACGAGAGGGTCTGGGTTGTGTGTTAATGCAAGAAGGGAAAGTAGTTGCCTATGGCTCACGTCAGTTGAAAATTCACGAGCAGAATTACCCTACGCATGATCTAGAGTTAGCAGCTGTGATATTTGCCTTGAAGATTTGGAGGCATTATCTTTATGGTGAGAGGTTCGAGGTATTCTCGGATCATAAGAGTCTGAAATATTTGTTTACACAGAAAGACTTGAACTTGAGGCAGAGGAGTTGGATGGAGTTTATAGAGGATTATGACTTTGAGTTGCATTATCATCCGGGAAAGGCCAATGTGGTGGCCGATGCCCTTAGCAGGAAACCTGTTGGTGACATAGCTAGTATAGCCATCCGAGAATGGGAGATGTTGGGTGCACTTGGGGAGTTTAATTTACTTCTGGGCGAATCCATTGAGGCTGCGGCCTTGTTTTCTGTTGTTGTACAGCCTACACTCGTGACTCGAGTGTTAGAGGCTCAGAGGGGTGACCTTGAGGTAGAAACCCTCCGTGAGAAGATTTCCGGTGGGAAGGTTGAGAAGGGTTTGACGGTGTATCCCGACCTGAGTGTGAGATACCGAGACCGTCTGTTTGTGCCGGAGTCTTGCCGAGAGGAGGTACTCCGAGAGTTTCATCATTCACGCCTTGCGGTGCATCCGGGAGGCACTAAGATGTATCGGGATTTGGGTCGCCAGTTTTGGTGGCGGGGTATGAAGAGAGATGTGGCAGCTTTTGTGTCTAAGTGCCTTACTTGTCAGCAAGTGAAGGCCGAACATCAGAGGCCAGCGGGTTTGTTGCAACCCTTGCCTATTGCCGAATGGAAGTGGGAACATGTCACTATGGACTTCGTTGTGGGTCTTCCGAGGACTCAGCGGGGTAGTGATGCTAGTTGGGTGGTTGTAGACCGGTTGACTAAGTCGGCGCACTTCATTCCTATGCGCGTGAGAGATTCAGTCGATCATCTTCCCGACTTGTACATTCGGGACATAGTGAGGTTACACGGGGTTCCAGTGACGATCGTATCAGATAGAGATCCTCGTTTTATTGCCAGGTTGTGGCAGAGTTTGCAGAGTGCCTTAAGCACTAAGTTGACCTTTAGCACGGCTTATCATCCTCAGACTGACGGGCAGTCCGAGCGTACTATTCAGATCCTTGAGGATATGCTGCGGGGTTGTGTTCTAGACTTTAGTGGGTCGTGGGAGAGGCACTTGCCGTTGGTGGAGTTTGCCTACAACAACAGTTTCCAGTCTAGTATCGGTATGGCACCATTTGAGGCCTTGTATGGCCGACCGTGTAGATCTCCTGTTTGTTGGGCCGAGGTGGGTGATGCACCTCTGTTGGGTCCGGAGTTGGTGAGGGAAACGACGGAGAAAGTTGAGCTTATCCATAAGAGGCTTGTTACAGCACAGAGTCGTCAGAAATCTTATGCCGACCATAGGAGGAGACCTTTGGTGTTTGAGGTGGGTGATCATGTCTTTCTAAAGATATCACCTAAACGGGGTTTGATGAGGTTTGGAAAGAGCAGGAAGTTATCCCCTCGGTTCATTGGTCCTTTTGAGATCCTTGAGAGGATTGGCGAGGCTGCCTATCGTTTAGCTTTGCCACCGCAGTTGTCCAGAGTACATGACGTGTTTCATGTGAGTATGCTTCGGAAATATGAGCCGGATCCATCACATGTGTTGGATTGGACTGATTTAATGGTTGATGAGGATGTCTCGTATGAGGAGAGACCAGTTCGGGTCTTGGATAGGCGGGATCAAGTTTTGCGAGGCAAAACCATCCCTTTGGTCAAAGTTTTGTGGAAACATCACGGAGTGGAGGAAGCCACTTGGGAACGTGAGTTGGAAGTCCGCGAAAAATACCCGGACATGTTTATCGATTTGTAATCTTGTATTTAGATTTTGTAATATTGTTGAACTTAAGAGCCTTACATATGTCTTAAGTTGTAAAACGTTGAGTATGTTTTAGTAAATGGGTGTATCTTGAAACTTGCTTCATTATAGAAGTTTAGTGTAACATTGCATCTGTTGAGTACATTGTTGAATGTGTTGTATATATCATGCGATTGAATATGATATAGGAATTGTTAACATTGAAAGGAATAATGCATAATAATGATACAGGTTGAGATATATGTTGTTTTATATATTGTGAGATACCCCTTGATAAAGAGATGAAGTGACCAGTATTGGGTCAAGATGTTTATAGTTGTTATTTAATATCTTTGAGAATTGAGAAAAACTTGTTTTTGTTTACAAACTTATGCTTAATTTCGGGGACGAAATTCTTTTAAGCGGGGGAGGTTATAGCGACCCCGGTCTTTTCCCATTTGATTATTGTATCCGGACTTAGGTTCCGTAGATTCTGTCATTATATAATTGTTGTTGTCCCATATTTTCTTATTTGGAGTTATAGGATGTGTTGGGCAGGTTTGTTTCAGGTTGGTTGGGTTTAGAAACCAAGTGTTGCTGTCCAGAATTTTGGTTCTTCGCTCGAGCGAGGAGTTGGTCGCTCGAGCGAGATGTTGTTTTTGGTTCTTCGCTCGAGCGAGAGATTGCGTCCAGTATGGACCTGCAGCATTGCATTCTTGGCTCGAGCGAGCTTTTTTTTGCTCGAGCGAGGATTTCTTGTTTCTGGTCGCTCGAGCGAGCCTGTCCAGTTTATATACGCAGCAGCGGGTTTTGATCAGTCTTTTTCATCTTCTTTTTGATTCCAAACCCTAGGTCCGACTTCTCTCTCTCCCTACTCACCTTCTCTCTTAGGTTTGATCTATTTAGAGTGTGTTTCTACCCTAGTTGCTTTATTAAAAAGATAAAGGGAGTCGAGGGCTTTTATTTAATCTGAACATTTGGCGATTTGGAGCACATTGATATTTGGGTATTCATCTCTGTCTTCTCCATTTGGGTTGTTTTCTTCGAGGTAGGGATTTCCTACTCCATTTTATAGGTTTTGTTCTAAGTTTTGGTATATTGATATGTTGGGGTTACTTTGATAATTTTGGGAAAAACCCTAGTTGTATTAATTAATTAATTTGTATAATTAATTTAAGGGAATTGGGGAATTTGGTTAAATTCATGAAATTGAGGAATTCATTAATTAAATGGTGTAGTTGGATAATTTAAATCACTCGCCTATTGAATTGTTGATATATTTATTTCCAAATCTAGAAATAACTGTTTTGGGCTATCGGTGGAGGATAGTCGTGATTGTTGTAGACATTGCATGTGGATTAGGGATAACTGAAACTAATCACATTGGTTGAGTCATTCATTTTGACTGCTGAATTAATACAGACATTATGTGTATTGATTGTGTGTTATATGTTATGTGTTTACATACATTGTTTTATGTGGGAGGAGATAGGGGATGTACGCCACGGTTTAGGGGAAGATAGGGGATGAACCTCTAAACCGGATTTTGTTTGGGAGGAGATAGGGGATGGACTCCATTAGCATCACTTTTATGTGTGCTTATTTATATTGAAGTGTTTTTATTGATACAGCACTAAAATGTGTATCAAACTGGAAGTATGAAGTGTTTTGATTTGAGCTTGAGTCTCATTTGTTTGTTGACATTTGAAAGAATGTGAATATGATATATATGATTCACTGTTGTAAGTTTGGCCAGGTTCTGAGCCATATTGATAATGTTGGAAAGTGGAACGTGTCATTGACAATAGTGTCATGAGACTGGATAATGTTGTAATTGATTATCTTGGTTAACCATCTATTGAATGCTATTGCTTTATTCATTGCTTATATTTGGTTTAGTATATTTCTACTGGGCTGTGGCTCACCCTATATGGGAACATCATTTTCAGGTTCAGGTGATAAGCTACCTCCAAGGACTTAGCTTGGAAGGGACTTGGATTTTGAAGACTATTTTCAGTTGTTTGTTTTTATTTGTTAGTACATGTAAACACTCAAGCCTAGGGCTTTATTTGGATTTGAGTTAGAACTCATACTTTGTTGTCCAAGTGTTGGCTCGGAAAGATGTAAGCCTGTAGGGCATTTAATTTGAGGTTACATGTAATGCTTTTATTTAGTAAGACTCTGATGAATATTATAATGAAATGTTTCCTCTCTAACATTGCATGCTGATGATACATATAATTAATGGGTTTATTTTTTTGAGGGCGTTACAACGCCGATCGCCATTGTCGCCTCTACTAGCCTTGCCAATCGTCGCCACCACTAGTAGCCTTGCCGGTAACTGCCACATCTTCTTCGCTCGGTGATTTAGTACGTGATTTCTCTTTGCTCTTTTTCTGGTGTCTCTTTGCTCTTTTTCTGGTGTCTCTTTCTTTTATTCTCTGTATTGGTATGGTAACGAAAATTAGCGAAGAAAAGAAATTTCGTCACTAAATAAGAATAATCCATGAGGAATTATAAATTTTGTCACGTATAATAAAAATATAAAAATAATAGGTGACAAAATTTATTTCTGTCAATAAATACTTACTTTTAGGTGAGGAAAAAATAAGTTTCGTCACCAAATATTTTTGAGATCTTTTGGTGAGAAAATAATGTTGTCACCAATTTTGGTAGAAAAATTTTAATGTATTGAGCAGCAATAAAAAAAGAAGAAGAAAATATCAGTGTATTTGGTTTCAATTTTCTAAAAACGGTGTGTTTTGTTTTTCATATTTTTTAGTTTTTAGTTAATATTTTTTAAATTTTAAGTAATTTTTTTACTTTTTTAGATACACCTTATTTAGATGTTTCTAAATAGTAAAATATTTGTGAAAAAATATTTCAAAAAATTAACAAATACCCAAAAATATGAAAAATGTAATGAAATTTCATATATATTTTATATTTTTTGATATTTAGTGTATTTTTTTAATATTTTTTTCACATATATTATACTTTTTAAGTATATTTATATTAGGTTTGTCTAAGAATTAAAAAAAAAAAACTTAAAATATTAAAAAAATTTATTAAAAATATTAAAATATGAAAAATAAATAAATAAAATTTTCTGAAAACTAATTTCTAAAAACTGGAACCAAACAAGTTAATTTTTTTTTATCCTTTTCTGTTTACCATCTCTCTCTCTCTCTCTCTCTCTCTCTCTGTAACGCCCTCAAAATAATAACATTAAACCCATCAATATAAACATACATTTGTATACAGAAGATCCACATTCCCTCAATTAGTCAGAGTACATCATTACAAAAGTATTACACGTTAACAACAAAAGTAAATGCCCTACGGGCTTACAGCTTTCCAAGTTATCACTTGGTTACAAAAGGGAGTATTAACTCGGTTACACATTAAGCCCTTGGCTTGAATTTACATGTAATACATCAAAGGAAAATAAGGCAACAAAAGTATGTCTTGCCCCTAGCCTCCCAAGCTATGTCCTTAGAGGTGGCATGCTACCTGTACCTGAAAATGATGTTCCCATATAGGGTGAGCCACAGCCCAGCAGAGATATACTAAACCAACTATGAACAATGATTAAAAGATTAGCAACTGATAGATGGTCGATACTTACACATCCATTTACATCTTATTACAATTCCATGACAACCAAACCTATGTTACAATTCACTTTTCATTTCTTATTCAACTTTGAGCTTGAAAACAGGGTTCAGTACTCTGGCCAAAACATTTTGATGAGATTATAGTTCATCACTAGAACATTTTCAAAATTCACGGTGGATACACATTTTGGTGTTGTATCAATAACACATAAACTACTTCCATACTTCACAAACGATGATGATATACATTTTAGTGCTATATCAAATCAACAGACTTTTCAATAGATAAGCATATGAGCTATATCACTACTACAACAGATAAGCATATGAGCTATATCAACATTCCAATAGATAAGCATATCACACATCAACAGATAAGCAAATTAGCTGTATCCACACTTCACTAGACAAGCATATGAGCTGTATCTACACTTCACTAGACAAGCATATGAGCTGTATCTACACTTCACAAAGATAAGCATATGAGCTGTATCAATATTCCAATAACCGGTTTAGAGGTACATCCCCCATCTTCCCCTAAACCATTAACCGGTTTAGAGGTACATCCCCCATCTTCCCCTAAACCGTGGAGTACATCCCCCGTCTCCTCCCATACACAAGTAATGCATATAAACACAGAATCACATATGCAATCAATCAATACATAAAATTAATGTATTCTATCAACCGTCTACACATAATGCATATAAACACATTGGTCACATGCACAATCCACAGATACATAAAGTTAATGTATTCTATCAACCGTCATACTCTATGACACATCCAATTGATTAGTTTTAGTTTGCCTAATCATCATGCATTGTCTACAACAATCATCACTACCCTCCACCGGTAGCCCAAAGCAATTATTTTTAAACAGGAAATAAGTGCACAAATGGATATTCAATCAACATTTCATTTCGGTGAGTGATAAATAATTCAACTACACCCTTTAACCCCATACATTCCCAATCTCAACATTCCTATTTCAAAATCTCACTTCTCACGATTAATTAACCCAAATAATCAAACAATATAATTAGAGCATTTCCCATAATTAACATTACAACCCTTAAGGTCCCATTTTCATCAATGTCCTAACATTAATCTCATTTCTCTATGCCTAACATGCATATAGGTTTATATATTTAAAAACCCAACTTTTGTAAAATTACACAAAGGCCCAAACTTTCTCAAAATTACCCAACAACCCCCAACATATCAAAATGCTAAAATTCAAAGACAAAGTTTATAAGATGGAGTAGGTTATCCCTACCTCAAATAATGGGACCCAACGAAGGAGGTGAAGAAACGGAAGTGCTCCAAATCCCGAAATTTTCAGATTAAAAGGTAGCCCTCGACGATCAACACAACTTTTGTAAAGGCCCAAGGTGAGAAAACAACTTCTACTAGATCAAATCTAAGAGAGAAGTTAGGGTTTTTTGTGAGAGGAGCTCTCAAAATAGCTTTTTGGAAAAGTAAGAGAGAGAAAGGATGTTGAAAAGTGAACAAAAAAGGTGATTTCACGAACTGATATAAAACAGGTCCGCTCGAGCGTACAACACCCCGCTCGAGCGTCAGACACAGGTTCACGCTCGAGCGTCCAAATATCCGCTCGAGCGTCGGATGCACTCTCCCAGAATTTTCTGCAGACGACGAAAATGCTGAGAGGAGGAACTTCACGCTCGAGCGTCCCAACTGCCGCTCGAGCGGAAAGGCAACAACAAAAACCCGCTCGAGCGTCAAATCGCCGCTCGAGCGTAGAGACCAAAACCTGGGCAAAAATTCTAAGTTTTAAAACATAACCAACTTATTCCCAACTTGCCCAACACAACCCAAAACTCTAACACAAAGAGTAAGGGATAGAAATGAGAATAAAACAACAACGAATCCACGGAACCGAGTCCGGATTACGGTTAAACAATAGCAGCGAATACCGGGATCGCTATAACCTCCCCCCCTTAAAGAATTTCGTCCCCGAAATTAAGGATACGCCAAAACACAAGGCCAATTAATCACAGAGCATTCAACAACCGAGTCCCCAAGGAAGGAAATCACTTTCACAACAAACCTCCGACTTACTCTTAGCAAGGAAGATACTAACCAAGGAAACACATTCTAAACGGCCACACCTTAGGTACGCAAGCCTCAACAAACCAAACCTCCCCCGAAACAATTCACCAACAACCGACTAGCACTCCAAGCTAAGTCACTACTCAACAACACGACCAAAACAAATCTTTAGAGTAGATAATAAGAAAACATTTTCTTGTTCAAGAGGCATTTCCCAAAGATGTTTAAATTTTCAACGTTAACGTTCCGGAGTAAATCTTGCATGTTCCATACGAAAACTCAAAAGCTTTGCAAACATTTTTCACAAATACGGTGTTACCCAAAACGCAGAGTCATCCACAGTTTGTTTGCCCAAAAGATTAATTGGGAATTCTTTAAAATCCTTGAATTAAATCAACTTTTTAACAATGCATCAAGACGGTCCCAAACACTAGGAAAAGTTTGTTTTCCATTTCTTTCCAAAGTGACACTATCAACAACCATCACTCACATGGTGATGCCACAACCAACATGGGACACAACATTTCTATAATGATAGTTAATAGAAATAACAACAGTACTATCAACACATAAGGTATAAATGCGGCTCAGAACCTGGCCAACAACCAAATGAGATCACATCTCATCCCCACAATACCCCCCTTTAACACACAAATGATACACATCTTAGTGCTGTATCAATATCAAACCAAATATCATACATACATAATGTATAAAAGCCAATCATTCACAATAATCAATCAATACATATATTAGATGTATTATTCCAACCTTCAGACTCTACGACAAAACATGTTCGATTAGTTTCAGTTTTCCCTAATCAACATACAAAATTTACAACCAACGAGACTAAACTCAAGGTGACCAATGCCAACCCAAAACCCGTTACCGACAGGCTGACTAATCAACTCAATAAACTCTACACTCAGCAATTCACACACTGATGTGCCACTTTAGCCACTGACCCCAACCACGGAGTTCTCTACATAAACCACAAATTTTGGAATCTCACCGGATCTCCTAAAATTTAACCGCCCCAACACTGCGTCTAAGGGAATCACCATCCCCCGCCATGGTTATCTAGCAAGCCTGCTCACTTCCTTGACCAAAGACCGACATGGTCAACCTCAATCACAACGTCCCGAATACGAAGGACCACTTTGACCCACGCTATACTCATTACTTTAGAACACGAATTGCTCTTCCTTCAAAGAATGCTGCCAACATCCACTCACAACCCAAACCCAACAATTGATAACCAATCACACTACGAACACTACCCCTGTACAACCGATGGGGTCACCACGGACTCCCTATCTAGCAAGGCCCTCTTACTCCTACACCGAATCCCCCAATAAGCTATAGGGTCCACTCGTCACTCTACATCTTACTTGTCACTCATCTAGAGAGTACCATCAAGAGGCCCGGCCTCCGTGCTAAACCACTAGTCCCAACTACTGCTAGGCAACCATCATGAACTAAACCCCGACACCGTCACAAGTCGCCGACAGGGCTTCCAAAGATTCACTCTTCTAACTTTCCAGAGGAGTAAAAGTCCTCGCCTCCCTCGTCATTAACCCACATCTTCATCCGCAAACACCATACCACTGTGACTCCACCCACGGGTCACACTCTAACCACAATCAACCCTTGCGATAGCATCTCCCGACCTAACCAGTGTTAAGGTACAAACCTATCACATTCGATCAAATGAAGGAGCCCAAAAACTTAGGAAATACCCATATACTACTACCCGAGATATAGCACCAACTGCTTACAATACATCACTCCCCGATACCAACAATCACGACCTTATATAGGGACTAACATCCCCTCACTTAAAACGGCCAATCAGTACACCTGTAATCTCGGCAACGCTACTTACCACGAAGGTACAAGTCCAACCTTAACAAAATTATACGCTATGCCCCCGTAGGACACCATACCAAATACGTGCTACATCTAGTACTAATCGCACACTTCACATCCTCTCCAATATTGCCTTGGCTAGGACACGCACCCCTCGGTGGTTCTTTCAAATTTAAAAAAAAACATGGCTCCTCAGCCCTCATCTTTCCCAATCAAGTCACACGCCTAATACCAAAAAAAAAAAAAAATTTTTGTGGTTTTACAGCAACTTTATACATTAATAAAACTTCAGAGCTACAACATGCTCCAATTCACCCATTCCAGGGAAATTAACAAACAAAGCACACATGTATACATATAGACAAACAAACAGTTTAGATGTTTCAACATTCCCAAGACATATGGGTTACACGCTAGAACCCAATGGCCACAAAACAATAATCCACTGATTACAAAACGGATTAGTCAAAACAAAACCAACCCCTCGGTATTACCACCACTGCCGTCCCTCGCTGGACCGCCAAAATTGGTCATCTCCAAACACAAGACAACCTACGAGCTTACTAACCGCGGACAAGAACTACTGATGTGCCCCCTCTGTCCACACCTGGAACAACTACAAACTTCCCTAACTGGGGCTTGGGAACTCGACTCTACTGAGGCCCTCGCAATCTGGCCTGCTAGTCCTCCAACACGATACTGTTCCTGCCCAGTCGAAACAAACTGAGCCTGGCTAGGTTGCAAAACCCCTACAGAAGCCCCCGGCTAAGTACAAAAACGTCGAATATGACCCGGCTGATTACACACCCAACAAGTAGGCGATGCCTGAGCACGAGACTGGTTCAGAATCTGGGCTGATGAAGACCCCAACAACTGCCTTCCCACTGAGCATTTGATCGACCCAAAGCCCGGCTGGTTAGATGATCCTGGTGGTACGACTACTGGTTGAACTGCTAACCCTGCCCCCTTCCTCTGTGGGCAAACCGAAACCTTGTGGCCCAGCAGACCACACCTGAAACAAATAACACCCCTCTGTTTACTTTCTCCCGAACCCAAATCCGACGCTGGAAGGGTGGTTCTAGTCTGACCTCCCTGTTGCGAGTTTAAACCCCTCTGCCTCTTAAAAGGTCTACCAACACCCTGAGTCACGGGAGTTGCCGAGATGGCTCCCTCCCCATTCTGCCCCATTGCTAGCACCGCAACCTCTACATGGGCAGCTGCCTCAACAAGCACACTATATCTTTTATGCCAAGACCCCGCTATCCTCACACGGATGTCGTCACGCAGCTTACTCTCAAACTCGAAACAACGCAAGTCCTCCGTCTCCACCAATTCTGGAGCAAACCTCGACAGATTAGCAAACCACCTTTCGAACCGCACCAAAGGTGTAGTACCTTGGCGTAACTCCACAAACTGTTTCCGCAACTCTTCCCGAGCGGAAGGAGGGAAATCACAACTTCCTCGCCTAGGCATCCTAGTAAGAGTAACAGAGACACGTTAGCACACTCATACATGTGCCGAAGCTAAACACTCACGTCCTAATATATGGACAACTGTAATTCACTCCACGTAAGCACATAAACACATAAGCATTTACGAATTTCATTTCCGGATAATGATAGTCCCGAGGCGTTACTAGAGTTCCGGTTAGAAACAGCATTGATCAGGTGCCTTTCCAACAGGACTCCCAGAAACCCAAGGATCCAATCAACATCCAAGAAACTACATTCCATACCCAAATAGTCACATAAACATGTTATCACAAAAGTACGTAACATTACGTCTAAGTCTCTAACAAGCGAGACAAACCCATTGTGATACTAATCACTTCCCACGTACCCAAAGTATTCGAACCCGGTACGCTCTGATACCAAGTTGTAACGCCCTCAAATTAATAACATTAAACCCATCAATATAAACATACATTTGTATACAGAAGATCCACATTCCCTCAATTAGTCAGAGTACATCATTACAAAAGTATTACACGTTAACAACAAAAGTAAATGCCCTACGGGCTTACAGCTTTCCAAGTTATCACTTGGTTACAAAAGGGAGTATTAACTCGGTTACACATTAAGCCCTTGGCTTGAATTTACATGTAATACATCAAAGGAAAATAAGGCAACAAAAGTATGTCTTGCCCCTAGCCTCCCAAGCTATGTCCTTAGAGGTGGCATGCTACCTGTACCTGAAAATGATGTTCCCATATAGGGTGAGCCACAGCCCAGCAGAGATATACTAAACCAACTATGAACAATGATTAAAAGATTAGCAACTGATAGATGGTCGATACTTACACATCCATTTACATCTTATTACAATTCCATGACAACCAAACCTATGTTACAATTCACTTTTCATTTCTTATTCAACTTTGAGCTTGAAAACAGGGTTCAGTACTCTGGCCAAAACATTTTGATGAGATTATAGTTCATCACTAGAACATTTTCAAAATTCACGGTGGATACACATTTTGGTGTTGTATCAATAACACATAAACTACTTCCATACTTCACAAACGATGATGATATACATTTTAGTGCTATATCAAATCAACAGACTTTTCAATAGATAAGCATATGAGCTATATCACTACTACAACAGATAAGCATATGAGCTATATCAACATTCCAATAGATAAGCATATCACACATCAACAGATAAGCAAATTAGCTGTATCCACACTTCACTAGACAAGCATATGAGCTGTATCTACACTTCACTAGACAAGCATATGAGCTGTATCTACACTTCACAAAGATAAGCATATGAGCTGTATCAATATTCCAATAACCGGTTTAGAGGTACATCCCCCATCTTCCCCTAAACCATTAACCGGTTTAGAGGTACATCCCCCATCTTCCCCTAAACCGTGGAGTACATCCCCCGTCTCCTCCCATACACAAGTAATGCATATAAACACAGAATCACATATGCAATCAATCAATACATAAAATTAATGTATTCTATCAACCGTCTACACATAATGCATATAAACACATTGGTCACATGCACAATCCACAGATACATAAAGTTAATGTATTCTATCAACCGTCATACTCTATGACACATCCAATTGATTAGTTTTAGTTTGCCTAATCATCATGCATTGTCTACAACAATCATCACTACCCTCCACCGGTAGCCCAAAGCAATTATTTTTAAACAGGAAATAAGTGCACAAATGGATATTCAATCAACATTTCATTTCGGTGAGTGATAAATAATTCAACTACACCCTTTAACCCCATACATTCCCAATCTCAACATTCCTATTTCAAAATCTCACTTCTCACGATTAATTAACCCAAATAATCAAACAATATAATTAGAGCATTTCCCATAATTAACATTACAACCCTTAAGGTCCCATTTTCATCAATGTCCTAACATTAATCTCATTTCTCTATGCCTAACATGCATATAGGTTTATATATTTAAAAACCCAACTTTTGTAAAATTACACAAAGGCCCAAACTTTCTCAAAATTACCCAACAACCCCCAACATATCAAAATGCTAAAATTCAAAGACAAAGTTTATAAGATGGAGTAGGTTATCCCTACCTCAAATAATGGGACCCAACGAAGGAGGTGAAGAAACGGAAGTGCTCCAAATCCCGAAATTTTCAGATTAAAAGGTAGCCCTCGACGATCAACACAACTTTTGTAAAGGCCCAAGGTGAGAAAACAACTTCTACTAGATCAAATCTAAGAGAGAAGTTAGGGTTTTTTGTGAGAGGAGCTCTCAAAATAGCTTTTTGGAAAAGTAAGAGAGAGAAAGGATGTTGAAAAGTGAACAAAAAAGGTGATTTCACGAACTGATATAAAACAGGTCCGCTCGAGCGTACAACACCCCGCTCGAGCGTCAGACACAGGTTCACGCTCGAGCGTCCAAATATCCGCTCGAGCGTCGGATGCACTCTCCCAGAATTTTCTGCAGACGACGAAAATGCTGAGAGGAGGAACTTCACGCTCGAGCGTCCCAACTGCCGCTCGAGCGGAAAGGCAACAACAAAAACCCGCTCGAGCGTCAAATCGCCGCTCGAGCGTAGAGACCAAAACCTGGGCAAAAATTCTAAGTTTTAAAACACAACCAACTTATTCCCAACTTGCCCAACACAACCCAAAACTCTAACACAAAGAGTAAGGGATAGAAATGAGAATAAAACAACAACGAATCCACGGAACCGAGTCCGGATTACGGTTAAACAATAGCAGCGAATACCGGGATCGCTATACTCTCTCTCTCTCAAAACACACACGTAATACCTCTCCGCCATAGCTCTTTCCCTCGCTACTCCACCTTCAACAACTACACTACCGTCGGCCTTTCCTGCAGAAATAGGGCTCCACTTTCTGCATCAAACCCAGGTTCTTTTTCCCTATTTTTTCCTTGTAGTGCATTGATTTAATTGAGTTGTTTCGAAAATTTTATGGGTTTCAATCCGCACATTTTTTTTAGCTTATAATCTGGCTTTATTGTTGATTTGGTAATAAATTTGGAATTGTTTTCTTTATTGAGCGATTTAAAAGCTTTGATTTATCATTTGGGTTTTCAAGTTTATATGTATTTTTTGGGTGTTTCTTGGTAGTTAATTGTTAGCCATCAATGCTCTGCTTAGGGATTAGATTTATAAAATAGGGATTCAATTCTGGTGATTTGTGCTTCGTTTCCTCATATTGAACAAAGATTTGGGGAAAAAAAATTTGCTATTTTGTTTGAACAGAAATTTCTTAAATATATTTGGGTTTACTTTATTTTTGAGTTAAGAAAATGAAAGACATTGATCTTGTGAGTACAATGAAACGAAAATGAAAGAAAATGATGAATATTTGAGGAAGAAAATCAAGAGAGAGTGTGTGAGAGAGAGAGAGAGAGAGAGAGAGAGAGAGAGAGAGAGTTGAATTTTGCTTTGGTTTCATTCTCTTCTTTGAAGAAGAAGACAGATTTTATCCTGTGTGGGTGTGTTTTTTGTACAACTTAGTTAATTATTCAGTGTGGTTGTGTCCTAGGATGGTTGTTACATCCTAGTGAATTAGTTATTTAGTGTGGTTGGGTCTAAAATTATTTATTACATCCGAATTGATTTGAGACAATTAGATGATTAATTTTAGATCAGAAATTATCTTTTTGTTTATATACTGAAATTGATTTTGCAAGTTGTACCTGGTGGAGAGTTAGTGCCTTGGTTGTTAGCATTCTTTGTAGTTTTTATTGTTTTATGGTGTTTGTGTTGTCACAAACAATGTTCCGAGATACATTTTTGTTGTAGCTGAAAATCTCTGGAACTATTCATTGATGATCCCCAGGGTGTGGACTCTGCAGCTTCTCATAGGGTGTGGGGTATTTTGGTATGTTTTATTGAAGTTGGTTTATTGGTTTTTACTCTATATATATATATATATATTATTATTTTTTTCTATTTTTGGAAGTAGATGAACTTGTTTGGAGAGCTATAGGGCTATGACAATTATATTTAAACTATTGGCATAAAGATTTGTAATTATTATTTACATCTACTTACATCTAGAAGATAACCTCGATTGCATAGCTAGAAGCTTGAAGGCATTTTGCTTTTGGACCTCTTTCTATAGATATGTTGCCTTCACTTTATTCTTTCTAAAGAACATGTGCTTATATAAAACATATGTATATATACATGTATTATTTCAAGATTTTATGGCCAGAATAGTTTATTACCCTAGAAATCTAATTGTTCAATGTTTTTTTTCTTTCTAATAGAATGTTGCCAGGATAGTTTATTACCCTATAAATCTAATTGGCCAGGATAGTTTATTACCCTATAACCTCCATTGCTTGTATCTGTTAGAATGTTGCCAAAAACTTCTTCAGCAAAATTGTGTATTTTGCTTCTAGGAACAAAAAGATTGAGCCATGGGTGTGGAACTTCCCACAAGCCTTTTGATCTCGGACACATGAACTCTATCCAAGAATTCTACATATGAAACTTCTAATACGAAAAGTGTTGATGAGATATAGCTTAGTTAGGATAAGCTCTCAATTTCCTGCACCAAGCAAGCAAGCAGGTATTAGAGCCATTGCGTTTATTTGCTTCTTTACTAACTATAGTGGAGGATTGGTGGGTCATGACATGCCTCACCTGGTATATTATATCATCTTTTTCTAGGTTGATGTTTTTGGCTAATTCAAGACAGTAAAGTGTTCTTCCATCTGATTGAAATTGGTTGGCTTGAACTGGGTCATGCGGATTGAATGATGATCTCCAATTATTCAGGAGACCTGTCATGTTTATTATCACAAATCCTTCAATGTAATTGAACGTGTTCTCTGCAGATATCAAATGCTCCTGGTCTCTGATGAATGCGGAGAAGTCTGAGTACAAAACTGTTATCCATTTTACTTGTTCGGAATGGCATGGTGTTATGAAACTGGTAAATTGTACTATAGTGGAGCTTATTTTGAAGTTTACAAATATATGTGTGTTTTTACCATTTTTGGTGCTGGTTCTAGAGAAATTCTTGTTCGCGTGATTATGCCAAACTGGCCAATTCCTCCAAGGACACCATGAAAGAGGTTTGCATTCTGTTTCTCTGAAAAATTTACTACCTCCCCTTTTCCTACACAATTTCAGTAAATTTTGAATGCAAATACAAATTCTAAGAATGTGATGAACTGCTGTTCAGTGACCAATGGTTATGTATCTTTTATGAAAACAAGGTCTGATTCTTGGACAATATGATGAGGAAAACTAGAAACTTCCTAGTCCAGTTTTTAATGAATGGAAAATAGGTGGAACAAAGTTAAAGTTGAAGTTGTTGTATGGTTTTTCCATCTTAATCTTACATGTGTCATATGTTAATCTAGTTCTCAAATTGCGTAATAAGCTTGTTTGGTGCAATATTTTTTATGGTTAATTATTCCAAGATCCCCTAAACTATTAGTGAATATCATCTTAATCCTCATCATCTATGAACTCTTACATATTGACCTCTTAACTATAAAAATCGTTCAATTACCCCCTTCTAAAAGGTGGTCTAAGTGATACATTTTATAGTTGAAGGGATCAAAATGTACATGTTCATAGATGAGGGGTAAGCTGATTTCTCCAAATAGTTGAGGAGATCTTAGTGTAATTATCTCTATTTTTTTATACTGAAAGTTGATAATCAATAAGCAGAAGTTAAAACTATCATTTCCTCAACTTTTTGATAGATTGCACCAGGCACAGTGGCACAGATTCCCAAAATTAAAAGAGTAAATAAATTGCACCAAGCAGGCCCATGCAATCTATGAACATGCGATGCTGTCCTGTTACAAATTTGTTTATTTATTTATTTTTTGGGTACAAACTTGTAACTGCTTCCAATTGGTGGGCATTACTGATCTGAAGACCATGACGGAATGCCTGCCCACTAATCCCTGCATTTGACAAAGTACCGCCAACTGTGAGATGTAGGTAATCTGTCCAAGACTTCGGTGCTAACCTATGTTTCAGGCTTTCATGCAGGATATTAATCCACAATTTGCCATCATAGACATCTACATAAGGATGTTTTCCAATGTAAACCTGCATTTCCATTCCACTAAATGATTCCATGTTGATCACGACTCCTCTGTGAGCTTGTGCCTGGCCCTGCATTTCCATTCCACTGTGAATTTTCTTAATTTGTTTAATTATTTTCCCATAACTCATTGAATTCAGCCAAAATTCCTCACCTTCTTTGTGGTGTATTTTGATTTCTTTTTCTTGATCATATTTTGTGGTTTTTGAATCAAAGAGGAAAGAGAGAGAGGTGGGGAATTCCTACTAAGTTTTTCACTTTTTTCTACTCGAAATCTGCTAAAATTGTTTGATGTAGTTATTAAAATTTTTGTAAGCAAGATGCTTGTTTAGTGGTTGAGTTCTTATTTATTCTTCTACCTAGTTTAAAATGTTAAATAAAACATTTTTCATATTAACTATTTGCTTATGAGCTTCAGGTTGAACAATTGAAGTGAGAGGTTGCTGAGCTTCGACATGCCCTTGCTGATAAGCAAGAACAAGAAAATGTCATGCTTCAGGTTTTAATTAAATATGTAAAAAATTGGTTCTTGTTCTCTCTTATGTGATAAAGATTTCTAACAATATATTGATTATGACTTATCTGATAGGTTTTGATGAGGGTAGAGCAAGAACAAAAGGTAACAGAAGATGCTCACAGATTTGCTGAGCAAGATGCAGCAGCTCAGAGATATGTTGCTCAAGTGCTTCAGGTTTTACTTTTTGATTTAAACTTATTTTTTTAGTACTGCTTTACTATAATGTTGAATGCTTGTGTTAATAAGAAACAGCTTCCTGTCTGTCAGATTTTCTATCTTATGCATAGCTGTGGTCACCTTTTTTTGGAGTGTGCTTGATGCCTGTAGTGCTTGAGCTATACTGGTTTTTAAAGTATGGTATTTAGAGGACACTTCACACGGATGAATAAACAGATTTGGCTGTCTAGTTGTTGCATTACCGTTTAACTAGTGTAGCTCTTGCAAACTCTCACTCTTTCTTTGATATTTAATTTTGATTTTTTTGAGCACCCATTGCATATGATTAAGTGTGATATATTGCTTCTTTAATAAAAAGTTGTTTATTTTGCAAAAATTTGTTTAGATGGTGAGCAATGGAATGACGGGTTGTTAGCTACAATAAGAGAGCGGGTATTTTTCTATTGAAGGCTTTTGATGTGATTGGATTTTCTTGTTTGTTGTTTTTCTCCTTTGAGCATAGATTAGATGATTGAAATGGCTGATGACAGATAACCTACATATTCCTTAAATTGGTTAAATTACATCTTATTAAATCAAAAAAAATTTCCTCCTCATCTTCCTCGTATGCTGCTTCTTGGTTAAAAGCACTATTATCTGTTCCATGTTTACATTTTCTTGCTTCATTAAAATTATTGTGGTTACTCTGGGGTTTATATCAGGTTCACATGGAGGTTGAAAGAAAAACAATGCAGGGGGATGCAAACATTCTGCCAGGTCTTCATTTTCATGAAAAAATTACATATAAAGTTGGAACTAAGGTATCTATTACACTAGTAGATTTGGCTAAAAGATTTCCTTATTCATCAACATTTGTATCACATCTTCCAGAGGATCTATTTATATTTGTTCAGCAAAATACTGAGGTTGATAAATATGAGGAGTAAACAATTGCTACTTGCAGCTTGAATAAAACTACATGTGACATTGACCCCTTTGTGCATCATGAGGATTATTTGAGGTGAGGGTAATAGGAGATCTTTCCGTGGAAGCTAGAAGTGTATGGATAGCCTGAGGAGTGCCATAACCTGGATCAAATTTTGGATTTTGTTGATACAACCCATGCAAATTAGAGATATCATGCAAATCACAAGGTAAACAAAGCAAGTAAGCAAGCACAAGAATCTAGTTAGTCTTTTTCTTTTAAAAAAATAAATAACTAAAATTATAGGATGCAAAATACAAGAAACTAGATTGTCATGGATCTTATCTTCCCATTGGCATCTGAGCATTGAACATTGTTTTTTTTTGTATGTGGAAGATAGATCATATTAATAGAAATCACTTAGTATACCTACTATGGTCTAGTCCTATTTCATATTAATAGAAATCACTTAGCATATACTTATTGCACATTGGTCTGTTGATGTCCTTCTGGACATTGTAGTTATTTAAGTTGATGTCAATTGGGTCCTTCTGGACATTTTGGTTATTTAAGTTGATGTCAATACCTCCAAATGGACAATAGAGTGTTGGATTATTGAATGCATATACTTATTGCACATTGTTTTGTTGTCATGGGGAACATTAGATCACAACATATGTTAAATGTTAACTGTTGACTTGTAGACTCTGACTGAAGAAAACCTAACTTGATTTTTGTTTAATTCTTCAGAAAACATGGTTCAAGGTCAACAATAAAGTGTTAGATGAGACTCTTTCCTTTTGTTTTTCTTCCCATTCTTCCCTTTCTTGTCCCATGGTCTGTCTCATATCATTCCTCTCCCTCCACTCATATGACACCTACACAGCTCCTCTTGCCGTGAGGGATTAATTTATTTACAGTGATTTTTTTTCTCAGTACTAATTTAAGTAGTCTATTGTTAATTGTTAGTAATTGCTTTTGTTCCAAACATAAAGTTTGGCTATAGTGATTGATCAATACACATCATTGGTTTAATGATTTCATTAATAACATCTTAATTGTTCTCAGCTTAGCTGTCTTAAAAAATGGCAATGTCTCTTCTCAGTCTCGTACTCAACTATATAGCATTTTTCCCTAAATTTTCTACCCCATTTTCATTTTCATTGTTTTTCTTTTCTTGGATTTTTCACAGTTCAGAACTTAAAAGGTGATTCGTTGCCTTTAGAACTTGTGTTTAGAACTTTCTGTTTTCAGGTTGTTAGTGGGAGATGAGTTTAAAATTTTACTTCCCTGCAAGGGAGAGAAAGATGAGAGGGTGAAATGTGCTTGTCCACTAGGTGTTAGGGTTGGGTTTGGCCATGCATGGTGGTGTCCTGGTGGACTGTGTCTTGCTAAGTCACCCAACCTAGGTGTTTGAGGAAGTGGATACTGGGTTTTGTTTTAGAGGTGGTTGATAGCCATTGTGGCCCAATGAGGCTATTGTTTGGTGGTGGCATGTGAAATATAACAGGAAGTGAGAAAGGGAATGGCGAGTGGGTCTGCTGCTATAGAAAGGAGGAGGAGGGAGAGGGAATGAAGAAGAAAAGAATAGAAAAAGGAAAATTGAAAAAGGGGGCAAAAGTATCATTATATATATTTCTTAACACACGCTCAATTTAGTGTGTTAACGCATGGTTAACTTAACCAGAATTTGCAACGTTTGCACTTTACTCCAAATTTCAAGAGGGTTATGTGTATATTTATAAACATGAAGGAGGTAAAGTGTTTTTGGGCAAAACCATATAAAATATAATTAACCCAAACTGTTTGGAGGTCTAATTGTGTTTTTATTTCAATATCTATTCGTGTGTATTTGTTTTTGTTTTTATGTTTGCTTGCATGTGTGTTTTGACCTTTTACCTCGTTGAAGTTAAAAATAAAATAGGAACATATTTAGATTTAAATGAAAATGGTAACTCCTATAAAAACTATGGATTGATTAGTTTGTGAACACGTCATGTGATTCTCTTTGGTTCTTGTTGGCATTAGTGCTAGTGATACATGGTATTCTTGCAATCTTTTGCCATCTTCTGTTATCTGTGTTGCTTATCATTAAGGATCACTTCAACTCTTTGAAGTTTTGGATTGTTATATGCATTTCTATTAAATTGGTTTATAAAATAAAATTATTTAAATATGATTTTAGATGTAATTAATAATATATTAACGCCTTTCTTATTTATTTTCTTTGCAGATTGGTTTTTGATGACATTTGGAAGCATATTTGCAAATCAAGATCGAGTGTTGAATTATTTATTTATTTCCATAACTGATACTTAGTTGTAGTTCCAAATCAAGATTGAGTGTTGATTTTTTTTGTGGACTCCACGTTAGTTCATTTTGGGATTTGCTTTGATGATTTTTTTTGTTATACATAATGGATTATTATTAAAGTTGTTTGATGGATATATTTTGATTTATAATATAATGGTTTAGTGAATTTTTGTGTGGAGTGGTGTATAATAGCTAGTGGATTTCTTAGAACAATTAAAAGGTTATTGGGATACGAGCAAGGATATTTGTGAAATAATAATTTAAATTGAATATAAAATATGGAACAAGTTTAATGACGAATTTTTTCGTCATTTGTACTTGTTATTATGACAAAGTGATTATTCATCACTAATAAACTTTTTTTGTGACAAAATTTACTACAGTTTATAGATGAAAGTTTTTATTTATTTTGTTGTTTGGTGACTAAAAATTTCGTCATGTATATATATTTCGTCACCCATGTATGACTTTTGAAGACGAAAAATTTCGTCACCTTTACATCTTATTATGACAAAATTATTACCTCATCAATGATCAACATGCGTGATAAATTTATTTGTCAACTAAAGTTATAAATCTTGTACTGAACAACTATTTGGTGACGAAAATAAGAATTTTTGGCAAAAAAAGATTTTTTTATTGGTGACAAAAAATTATGACTTTGAAGACGAAAAATTTCGTCACCTTTACATCTTATTGTGATGAAATTATTTCCTCATCAATGATCAACATGCGTGAAAAATTTATTCGTCAACTAAAGTCATAAATATGGTACTGAAAACGAAAATGAGAATTTTTGGCGACAAAATGTTGTTTTATTGGTGACAAAAAATTTCGTCACTGAAGTAATTTCATTGGTGACAAAATTATTTTTCGTCACGGTGGTTTTTAGTGACGAACATTGAATGACGAAACCGGTGACGAAAATATTTCCTCACAAATATCTATAGTGACGAAATTAGGTCTTTGGAGACAAAAAAATTTCGTCATTCAAGACCCAACTTGTGCGCAAGGTAAACCAGTAGATGAAAAGAAATATCGACGGATGATCGGCTCATTACTTTATCTTACTACTAGTAGACCCAACATAACATTTAGTGTATGTATGTGTGCACGTTTTCAATCCATATCTAAAGAGTCGCACATCAAAACAGTCAAAAAGTATTTTCAGATATCTTGTTGACACTTCAAATTTGGGTTTATGGTATCCTAAGGGAACCACTTTTGAACTTTTCGATTACTTGGATGTCGGCTTTGTAGGATGTAGACTTGACCGTAAAAGTACTAGTGACACTTGTCCCACTCACTTCTTAGTTCTATAAGAAATAAAACTCAATGGCTCTGTCAATCATTGAAGCAAAATACATTGCCGCTACTAGTTGTTGTGCACAGTTGCTTTAGATAAAGCAACAATTTTAAGATTTTGAACTTTACTATGATCATATACCTATAAATGTGACAATACAAGTGCCATTAATCTTTCTAAAAATCCTATTAAGCACTCATGCACTAAAAACATTGAAATAAGGCATTATTTTCTAAGAGATCGTGTACTCAAAGGTGATATTGAACTCAAATTTGTGCCAACACATCATCAATTAGCTGACAAATTTACCAAGCCTTTTAATGAAAAATAATTTTGTTATATTAGAACTGAACTTGGTATGATGAATACTCTTATGTGATATTTATACTGTGTTTTTTGTTGAAAAACTTGTGCTTGAAAAACGCTTTTTGTGGCTTTACAAACGAAGCCTTAAAACTCTCTCTCTCTCTCTCTCTCTCTCTCTCTCTCTCTCTCTCTCTTCTAGGTCATTTCCACCAGCTAGCTTGTTAATTTTGGCCATATTTTTGTTTTACACAGTATTAAGTCTCACATATATATTATGCTATTCTCTATATTTTGAAAAATCTAAAAATTTGATTATGCACTTCTTGTCAAATGCATGTTTGATATGATTACATCTTATAAAATGTATGACTATGAATGACTTGTATTATGATTGACATTTTTTTTAAGTCACAACAGAAATGAAGTAATAGTAATCTTAAAGTCAAAATAAACTCTAACATTTTTATGTCGTCATTTTCTTTATAATTTCACTCTCTCTCTCTCTCTCCCCCATTCTTAGATACCACCTTCATCACCACTATCATCCATCCAAATCCATCTTCAATCTACACAAAATCTATCACCGATATTCACCATCATGTTTGTTCAACACAAAATCCATCACAGATCTTCACCATGATCGTTGATCTTCTCTCTCTCTCTCTCCCACATTCTCTGATACCACCTTCATCACCATCATCATCCATCCAAATCCATCTTCGATCTATACAAAATCTATCACCGATATTCACCATCATTTTTGATCAACACAAAATCCATCACAGATCTTCACCATCGCCGTTGATCTTCTCTCTCTCTCTCCCATTCTCTGATACCACCTTCATCACCACCATCATCCATCCAAATCCATCTTCGATCTACACAAAATCTATCACCGATATTCACCATCATGTTCGATCAACACAAAATCCATCATATATCTTCACCATCGTCGTTGATCTTCATCTTCGTCATCGATTCTCACATCCACTAGCATTGTTTCCCTATCAAAATGCTAAATTTGTTTTTGCAATGTGTAATATTTCTTTTATGGTTTTTTTTTTTTGCTACAATTTTCTTTTTCTTTTATACTAACTGCTTCTACCTGGTATGAAGTAGGTTTCATGTGTCTTTTTTATTTTTATGCTAATGCACTCTCTGTAACTGTGTTAGGACGGATCCTAATGCCCTTGGTATTATAAATTGGTAATCAGTTTCTTTAAATTTATATCATATGTATAATTCTTTTTTTTGTGCATTACTTCAGGGAGAGGCTCCAATTATGTGATATTTTGAGATTGAAACAAATAAGAAAGCACATTCTTAAGGGAAGTTTTAATATTTTGATTATATGCATAACTTCAGGGGGAGTTTTATAAAATTATCAAAGGAATGTTTTTTTTCTTACTCCTTATTTGCGCTGAAAATTGTTTTTATATCGAAAGAGGAGAAGTTTTTGACAAATAAAAAAAAAATACATGTATTTTTATTTCAAAGGGAGAAAATATTCTAGATTACATATGACCCTTGAGAAGGCTTCACAGATTCTTCTGTTTAAATTTTCTCAATAGCTTTTCATGAGCATCCCAAACTTGAACCTCCCTATTTTTTATCTCTGTGAGTCTTGGCATTATAACGGTTGCATAATATTGCACCACATTCTCTAACTGTGAATTTATACTTCTAGACTTATCTTCGCTTGATGCGTTTCAATATGTTGTTGTTTTCAATAGATTACCTCTTCTTTTAATCGTTGATTGTCTTGGATTATTGCGTGTAGTCGATGACCCATTTTGGAAACCGCAGTCATCACCTGAGTACTAAGAGCCATAGTGTTATTAATAACATCTGTATCATTATGATTACCAAATATACTAGGACTCTTAGTTACAGGAATAGCATGCGAATGCGCTATGGGTAACCCTTCATTTACCTAAATCTCACGCACCTCATTTAAGTCAGAACCATTGATGGGCAAGGTGAGGAATGGCATGATTACACAAATTGTAAACAATTTTTATAGTTTTTTTTACTAAGAACACTTGAAGGATTCGTATCTCTACGCATCATCTATGTCAGTTTTTATACACACCACAAATATAATAATCGATGCGTATCTGCTCAAATCTTTTGTTAGCCAACATCTTAGGCGTTGCTGCCTATTATTATTATTATTTTTTTTTAACGCTGACAATAACAAATCTCAACAATGATCATGGGGGACAAATAGGAAATACTATATTATATGCTATGTCTCTAAAAAATTGATCAAATGTGCTCATATGATTTTCGTTTTGGGCACATAAACTTTTCATTTTCTATAGTGCATATATCAATATTTTATTTTGATGATGTCAAGGGGGGGGGGGAGAAAAATATGAATTTGAATCTTAATTATCAAATATTTGATGTTGCAAAAATTCAAATGATATTTGGATGATTTTAATTTTGTGTCAAATCTATGCATGTAGTGCCATCATCAAAAAGGGGAAATTATTAATCCTGTGGTTTAAATTTGATGATGTATAAATTATTTTCATCAAATTATGAATTTATTTAATATTTACTCTTTATATATTAGGCACAAAATTAGATGTAATTATTTGCAAAGGTATGTTTTTGTCTGTAACATATTAACGTGGTGCATAGAAGAGTAATATTCATTAAATCAAATAAATAACTATTCATGATAAGTTGTGCACTATTCATTCTTTGAATATATTGTAACTTACTGTGCATAATGTTGATATATCACATATTTTTTTAATAGAAAAATTATAACGATTCTAGTTTGAACCCGACCCGTTCATTGTTTTGGATCCGGGCTTTCTTTTCTTCATGGTTCTTCATGTCTTCTTTTGTCTCATTCCTTGTTGAGTTGGTTATTGGAGTGTCTTGGTTGCGTTGGAAACAAGTTGGGAGTTAGTTTTTTTCAAAACTGTTGCTGGCCAGATTTTGGCCTGATCACTTAAGCGAACTTTTCTTACGCTCGAGTGAACTTTGTGAACTTCTAGTTCTTTTGCAGGTCTGCAAAACTACTATGAGTATGGCATTCTTTGCCTGAGTGATGTTACTTATGGTCGAACGGTCATGGCTCGAGCGGTCCTTCTTGTGCTCGAGCGGTGTTTTAGAATTCTTAGTACTTTTGTAGGCTTGCAAAAGTATTGGGAGGGTGATGTTCTTCACTCGAGTGGTCTCTCCTTTTGTGTCTGGTCGCTCGAGCGGTGTTTTGGTCGCTCGAGCGGTCTGTGTGCATATCAATTTCAAAAAGTCACTTTTTGAGTTACTTTTTCATCTCTCTCTCTCTCTAAACATTTCAAAAACCTTAGATCTTATCTCTTTCTCTCTAGAAATCATCTTTCAACAACAAATACACTTTGATCTAGTAGTTTCTCAACCCTCGCCCTTTGAAGTAAAAGATAGAGCACGTCGAGGGCTTCGTTTTGATTAGAGCATCTAGTGTTTTGGTCGTCGTCGAATTCTACCCATCCTCTATTCGTGTCTTCTACTTTGAAGTAGGGAGATGATTATGGGTTCTTGAATATGAATATGGCTTTGTAAATGTGGTTGAGTTGCGATGAAATTGTGGATTTTTATCCTTGGAGTTGATTTTTTTAAAGAAAGGGGATTCTGCCCTAAATTGTGAATATTTTATTTTGTAAAGAAAAAATGGAATTGATGTTGGTTTTATGAAATTGGAACGATAACGATGATGGTGGTGGAGTTGGATATCAATTATCACTCATATCTTGAAATGTTCGAAAGTATATCTTTATTGGAAATTATTTATCTGGTTAGAGATATCTGTTTTGAGCTATCGATGGAGGATAGCTATGATTGTTATAGAAATTGGATAAGAATTAGGTAAATTGAAACTGATTTCTCATCCATTTGCATTGTAACATATTAAACACATTAAAAATGCTTATTGTTTTGAGAAAAATGGGTGACTACCTTGGTGAATCTGGGTAGGGAGTGTAGTCATGGTATTAAGTTGGTTTGTGTGTCCTTAGTGAAAGTCAAGAAACTCGCACGAATAGGTGCCAAGCCTTCCAGTTAGTACCGGTAAAAATGGCAATTAGTAGTGCATGTAGCCTACCTGCAGACACATCCTAATGATTCCCAATGTTGTATCCACTGCTCTATTTTCTATTGTAAAACAAATGGTTTCATGAACTATGATATAAACTTGACATTGCATGGTTTTTGAAAGAGATATAAAACGAATTGACACAAGCATTACATATACATTCACCTTATAACTTTGTTAAGATTTATGCGCTATGATAGAGTATCTTTATTGGGCTTTGTGTCACGATCCAAACCCGCCCCTATAGGTTTAGCATTGTAACCGGCCAGTAATCCTGGGATTACCGAAGGCCTCTTAACAGATTAAACAAAATTAAGGGGCTAGCGGAAGCAAATATTAAAATACAATGTCCATAGAGCTATGTAGACATACATGAGACAGAAAATTTAAAACTTATATACATATATGCGACGTCATATTATGTTAGCATTACGTCACCAATACAGATACAATCAAAGTGTAATAACCCAACTTTCTCATATGCTGCTTAAACTCTAATTCCCTCATTATCTTTATGATTATATGTTTGATGTGAAATTCCATGTTTAAATGTGTGAATTATGTGCTTATGAGATTGTATCTGTCGATTATAAGAAAATCTATTGAAATTACGAGATTTGGACTGCAAATTGAAAGCCTTAGAGGTGCGATAAACTGAAATTGACTTTACAATTATGATTAGCATGATTTTTAGACTATAATATGAAGTTTGGTAAAAATTTGATTCGTAATGAATTAATTAGATTTATTTAAGGCAAACCCTTAAGTAAGTTGAAATTGACGACTTTAATGGGTTCAGAAACCAAAATTGAGTACATGGATATGCTAATGGGAATTTTTAGAGCCATTTGGGAAGTTTAATTGAAAATTGATTTAGTCTGATTTGCTAAGGTGTGTTTGGCAAGTGACTTAGCTAAATATATATTTTTATGTGATATAAGTCCCTTTTTGAACTCATCTCCTCTCATTTGGTGAGTGGAAAATTCTGGAGGGTCATCCAAGAGAGAAAGAGTAGAGAGAAAGGAAGGGATAGAAGAAGAGGCTCAAGATTAAGCTAGAATACATCAAGATTATGCAAGATTATGGGAGTGTTTGGCAAAGGCTATTTTTTGGCTTTTTGAACTAAAATTCACAAAAAGACAAAATATGTTAAAATAGCCAATAAGACAAAATGTCACATCAAACCCATAGTCATTTCATTTTTTCTCTCACAAACATCACATCCAATTACAAAAAAATCCAACTATCTTCCCAAACACAAAAATTTTAGCCTACTAAAATAGCCAAAAACTAAAATAGCCTACTAACATAACAACTTCCCAAACACCCACTAAGTAGTTATGAAGATTCTAGGTAAGATTTTACCTCTCAAACCTTGAAGATCTTGAATTAAGAGTTAGAATTATGAATTTTATGAAGGCTTTTACATGTATTTTGCCACATATGGTAAGAGCATAACATGATTTCCTAAAATTCATGTTTATAACTTGTTTTCTTGCATAATTTCCTAAATTCATAAAGATTTCAAGGGACTTTCTCCATGGATTTTGGGAATTAGAACTCATCACATGCATACTTTTGATTTTGTTCTTGACTTCAAGTCTTTGAGCTTTTAAATGGAATTTTGGCTTTGCTTTGAAATCATGATCTTCAGTGAAGTTAGAATTGTTTAATTCAACATGGTTTGAAAGGTTTTGGGCCTTGATTTGTATAAAATGACATTGATTGTGAGAAGTTGAGCCTTAATCTTGAGGGTTTGTATGGTTTGAACTCATTAAATTATATATGAAATGAAGATCTTTGTGAATTTGAAAGAAGAAGTTTTGAAAAGTTTGAAAAAGAACTAAAACAAGGATTTTGGTTGAAGATCCCTTGTATTTTTTATGTTTGATTTAGAAAACAATCATAATCTCATGTTTTCTATTAGTTTTACATGTTTTTGAGGGATTTGAGTTAAAACCTAGGTTGAAAAATGGAAGTGCAAGTGTTAGAACCAATAGATATTTTCAGCAGCAGAATTTTGCCTAGAGCCGCACATGTGGTGGGGCTTCTCGCACGTGCAGAAGTCTCTTTCCAACAACATTTTGTCTTATGATTCCATTTTAAGTGATTCTTGAACCTAAATTCAAGCTTCGGAAGTCCAGTTTCCAATGGTGGTGGTTCAACATTTAAATTCAAAGTACATGAATAGATATTTTCAAATTAGTGAAGGCACACTTTCTTTCTAACCGTTTCATGCTATTTCCTCTTCTAACCTAGTTTCCTTTTGTTTCTTCCTATTTTCCTAGACACGGATTATGAACCATTAAGAACTAATAAGTTTAGAACCAACATAAATAATTGGTTAAAGAGCAAAGTAAAGGATCGTTTATTTGATTAAGAAAAGATTAAGAGAAGTAAATTTGATCAAGAGAGTAATTATATGTTTCGATATGTTGTGCTACGTGTATTGTGATTGCAGGTCAAGATTCGAGGACCAATCAAGCATTTATGGAAAACCACTGTGAGTAATAGTAGTGTAACGATATGTTATGCTTATATGTTATGCTATGATTATGTACTTTGACATGTTTTGTACAACTTATGTTTTATTAGAGATGATTGAACGTTGGATCACAATGGCATATGAAATGGACCCGAGGTCATTCAATTTTTGTAATTATGTTGGGCCTGAGGCCGTTTTGTTATTATGATTGGGCTGAGGCCGTTCTGTTATTATGATTGAGCCCGAGGCTATTTTGTTATTATGATTGAGCCCGAGGCTGTTCTGTTATTATGATTGGACTTGAGGCCATTCTGTTATTATGTGATTGGGCTTGAGGCCATTCTGTTACCATGCGATTAGGCCTGAGGCCATTCTGTTACCATGTGATTGGGCCCGAGGCCATTCTGTCATATGTGGGCCTGATGTTGTTCTATTAACACGTGATTGGGCCCGAGGCCATTTTGTTGCATGTGGGCCCGAAGCCGTTCCACAATAAGTGGGCCTGAGGTTGTTTTGAAAATGTGATTATGAATAACGCTATGCTTAATGTGACTATGATGAATGCTCTAAATATTATACCTTGGAAAAATATTGGGTTCACATCACATACTCTTATTTAATTCAAACCTCTTCATTGGATTCTCTTTACTTTACTATTATTCACTGAGCTTCACTCACTCTATATTTATGTATCTTTATGTAGTTGCTCAGCTCAGAGGTCAGCCCTAGGTCAGCTTCAGGAAACTTTTGTGGGACCTGTTTTGCTAAGCCTTCAAAATTAGAGCCTTTTGTCCTTTTGAAGAGTTCCTTGATGCCACATTTTAGTTAAGTATTTGGTGGCTTTTGTTGAACACTTAGTTAATATGTAAATTTTGGGTTATGAACTTTTTTTTATATATATATATCGATATGACTTGGGCCTGTATATAGAAGAACTGTGAATGTGAACTCTTTATATGGCATGAGTAATCCTGGCATATAAGCACTGCTCAATGGACGTTCTGTTATTTATTTTTGCTTCCGCTTTAGGCCCTAATATCATTTAAATATTTCAAATTTTTGTTTGAGGCCTAAATGCAAGCCGACCATGGCATAAACCTTTAGGGGCAGGTTTGGGTCGTGACAGTTGGTATCAGAGCATGAGTTACTCCCTCGCACACATGTCCATATGAGCTGTAGGGTGTGCTAGAAAAGACTTAGGGACATTTCATTGGCATGTGAATTCATTGTATTGGCATGTGTGGACTGTTATAAACATAATTATGTGAACTTTTGTGAATATATCTTAAATGAAATGAAATGAACGGATGTGAATTAAAAGGAATGTATTTGAACTGAATTGAAATCTGTGAAAATGGTAAAGAATTATTGGCCTATGGTTATTAGTGCTAGCAGGAACAAGGAATAAATTTGACATGAGTTGAACAATGTGAGAACTGTAAGAGTTTTGCCTATGCTTATTAATGTTCTGTTGAGAACGGACAATAGAAAGACAAAATGATGTGGACTATGTGAGTATGTTTGAAATGAAATGAGAATGGAAACTATGAGAATGAAAGTTATATGCACTTGTGCTATGTTACTTTTGATATTGGATACGAACTATGTGGAATACATGTAGAAGTATGATTATCGTTTCAACATGAATATGAAGGTTATGTAACTACATGTATGATTCTAATCTTATCGTTTATGTGAATATGAGATGAGGAAGGGTCTATACCCTAGTGCCAGGAAATGCTGAGACGACTGACGCAGGTACTATCTTCTTTATATGCGAAATGTATGTGTGAAAAAAAAAATGATTTGGGGAAAACGCGTATAACATTTGGCATGAAATGAATTGTTAATACAATGATTGGATCATGAATCTATGTTTTACACTTTGATATTACTAATGTGAAATGATATTCGACTTGATGAGATAGAACCCTACATAGTGCATACTCTTAACCCTCTACTAATTGACAAGTTACCTATACTATGGAAATGTTTGACCATGTGGATATGAAGAATTTGTTGATCAGTCCTCACCCTGTATTTGGTGATTTACTATGATACCTAGTGATATGATTATGATTTAACATGGACATGAATTTTAGAACTGTGAGAGTTGTTGCTAATGAGTGAATGGTGAGAGTTTTAACTGGAATAATGAAACAATTGTTGCAGATTATGTACAAAAATGGTTATGTGGCAATGAGTATGAAAATTGAACACTCTTTGATTCGATAAAACTTGGGAACATGCTGACTAAACTCAGAGGCTTATTAGAACTATGAACTTCAACTGTGTACTGTGGACTACTCACTATGTATGTGACACCTCAAAAATCGGGAATCTCAGATAATATATTAACAATAAATACAAGGTTTATCTAAGATTACAAAATAGGAAACGTCACTAATGAGTCCTTCGGTTAATAACCAAGTAAGATCCCAGGAAGGTCGGAGGAGTCAATATCGCTTCCCTTCAAAGTCCAACCACCTTAGAAATAGGTAATATAAAAGATATGTATAGATATATAACAATTACAAAATCATGTCTTAAATACAACATGGGATCTACCACTTTCAATCTCAAAACATGTATACAAACTAGTTTCTAATCCTCCTAGGGTAGCCGTACGTCCTCAAATGCTTCAGCTTTGCCTTCGATTGGTCTAATAGTCTTCAATACTTGGCATGAAATGCCATGAGCTTTGAATGCCCAATAAACGCACACACACCCCGTTCATTTTTCCCAATCCAATACACCAACATATTTATAGCAAGCAAGTAGTGAAGCATGATATTCAAGTCAATAATAGCAATTTCAATAATAAAGGAAAGAAACATGTCATTCAAATATATAACAAAGGTTATAATGTTAGTGGTTAGTATTCTAGAAATCCCCCAAAGAGATTTCATCCTTCCAACCACAAGAATTGGATACCGGACTATTCGAAACTCCTCCTTTTGCTGCTTTGTTGCAGAACTTACCTCAGATGCCTACCAATGGTTATATACCGTGTAGCGCCAACCGTAGGACCTCAAAAGGAACGATGAAAAGAAAAATGTTTTATCACCCTGAATCCAACCTTATCCTTCCAAAAAAAGTTTTATCCTCCTAAATGTCCCATTTGGACCCAACCTTATCTCACTAATCAAACCATTGCAAAGAGTCCAAATACGTCCGTTCTATTCTAGGGTTTACGCGATAACCGTTCATGCAAGACTTAACCTTTAATTAGAGAGCACATCCCATCAATCCATACATAACACATTATCATCTCTTCATTATTCAAGTGATCAAAAACCCAATACGACCCCGATTAAGGTTTCTGTTGAGTTAGATGTCTTAATTAAAGTTATAATAACTTAACAAGATAGTAATATCCACATAAACATGAGCATCATCACTTGAAGAAGATAAGGAACATAACCATAACACATTCAATATCATACCAAGACATGATCATGTACTAATAAGCATATTCATGAACACGAGAGCATAAAATACCCATGCAAAACTAAATTTTCAAATTAGTAACAATTAAAGATTAAAACTAAAACGGCTATTTCAGATTTTTCCCAAACTCGGCCTTCCTATGGTTCGTAGAGAATTTAATCTAGTTTTTAGAACATGTTTCAGAAATGGAATAGTTTTTCTAGATTTTTAGTTATTTAAGAAACACTCCAGCGCTGTCAAGATTTGTCGACCGTTACGAAAATCGGATTTTCTTTCAATCCGCTCACTCTTTTTTAATGAAACCAATTTTAATTGAAGTATAACTCTTTAGGGAAGATGTTGACATAAAACTGAGGTCCAGAAGATTTGTCTACATTTTCCTACAATTTTCAAAAGTTGGCTGTAAAATAGATTTTTCATGTACAATACTCAAAATAAGAAGATTTGTGACAAAAGAGGCCAACCAAGGGAAATTTTTCACTTCTTTTGTGATGAAGATATACTAAATAAGTATCAATAACTCAGATTTTTAGAGTGATGGTATGTTTTTTAAAAAAATGTGAGACATGGGAAGAAAATGTAGTTTTGCATCTATTAAGAGGAAATGTGAGTAGAAGAATGATTGAAGCCCAATTCATCCATTTTGAACACATGAACACCATTATTACATAAAACCTCTAATAACATGTATTTGAAAAAGGAAAATAAAAGTGAAAGTTGTGTTGTGGCTTACTTGATTGCCTAGTGAAGTGTTTGCACAATTTCTTCTCTTTTTCCATTGTTCGACAACCAAAGCTCTCTTCCTTTCTTTTTCTCTCCCTCAGATGAAATGTGTAGTATGTGAGTGTGTTTGATGTGCAAAAATGCAAGGGGAGAGGTCCTATTTATAGAAAAAAAAATTGTGGTAGAAAGTCTAAAAATCCCTTGGTTGGAATTGGATGGAAGAATTTGTAATTGGTTGGAATGAAATGAAATGGAGGTTGATTAAGAAGAAGATTAATTATAACTTGGAACATGATTTAGTCCTAGTTTGGTCAAGGTAGAACTAGATTGAAAGTTAGTATAAGCATATCTCCATGATTTGGGGATTTAGTCAAAATTCTTCATGAAATCAGGATTTTTGTCCCAGAAAGCACACAACAAAGGGTTCCTCTAGGGTGGCTGGCCATGTGGGCTGATATGAGGGTATTAATTTATTTTTTCTTGTGTACAAATGTTGGAAATTGCAAAATATGGTGTATAAAATAAGTGTAAAGGTACAAGTGTAAATATATATATATATATATATGTATATATATGTAATGGTTACTAGTTTGGGGTCAACATGTGATTCAAGAAGAATACGAGGGCCAATATCTTAATTTATGAATTTGAACATTTAGTTAAGTGTAGTATTTAATTTATTTAAAGTTTGAAATTTTAATTTGGTTAAAGTTTCTCTATTTTGAATTAAACAGTGAATTGTACTGAGAACCGAAAACCTAGGGTTTCTTGTATGGAAACATACTTAGAAAATTAATTTAATTATTATTAGGGTTTTAGAAATGGTTCCTGAGTTTCGGGTTCAATCAGGGTTTTCGAGTTTTCGATCGACGCACATGCTCGATTCTATAACTAGTATTGAAGACAAATAAGGATTGGAGGGTCTTTAAATAATTAAAAAGACTTAATAAGTTTTACAAAGGTTAGGGGCCTCACAATGTAGTTGGAAATGTGATGGCGAATGAACTTTTGTTGTTGAGCATTGCTAGAGGGCTAATAGTAGACTTGTGAATGTATTGAACATGAAAGAATTGACGTTGGCCTTTGAAATGTTCTTGGGAATTACGGATAAACTTCTAAACCTTGAGAAATTATCGAATTAAATTTGTTGAATAGATGGGGGTGAAATGGCTTCTTTATCATATAATGAGTATTGCTACGTTTGCTTAATGATTGCCTATGGGAAACTATGACAATATGAATGTGTTCACTATCAACTGCTACATAGATTTATTGAACTTTAATTGTGGAGTCCCCCTGTGATTTCTTGTCAGAATAAGATTTTATATGCAATGCTCTAAATCAAATTTATTGATAGATCACCCTTGCTATGGAAAGGTTTGGACTTATAATTTTGCTCCTTTGTTGGGTCAGTTCTTTACACCGTGTATAGACATTTTGATATGAACTGTTATGCATGACACTTTGAATTATGTTGGCAATAATGGGACATTGGAACGTGTTATGAATGGTTGTGACAAGAAGTTATGCATGTTGGCTTCTCTTGAAATCTGGTAAGGGGCTAATGTTATTGATTGTGAATTTTCTTTCTATCACTTGTTTATACGGAATAAAAGAATGGCATACACACTAGTTTATGAGATTCGATAGACTACTAAGAACGGTTTGGGAATTTTTTTACTACCCTAGTCTAGCACTATGAAATATGACTTTGAAATGATATTATAGCTTATATGATTTTGTGAACCAAGGAACTGAATTTTATATTTTGAATACTTTGTGAAAACGTGATGAACTTTATGAATTTGAGAACTTACCGCTTTTTGTCATCATAGAGCATGTGTGTCTTAAAAGATGAATTACACCACCTATATTAATCATTTACTTGTGTGCCACCCATGGGAAATGTACCAACTCACTCATTCTGAATTGCATGTGAATGAACTAACTAAATAGACTATGTTATGGAGATGTCATGTACATCTGGAACTAAGACTTCAGTGAAATATTGTGATGGGTCAATGAGAGTTACAGTAGAACAGGAAGAATTATCTGAACATAGGAAAACTGAAATGATAAAAAGGGATAGGAATCGAGTTATGAGTTAACAAGAGGAAATACTTTTAAGGAAGGATATTTATACTTACCCCAGGAAAGCACCTGCACCGTTATGACTACTTAAACCTCGGAATATGATGCCAAATCCAGTATAATTTGAATCTGATTTCTGACTTTCCTTTTAGATGGATAGACTTTTACTCGGAATAACGGTTATCATATTTGTTTCTATTGCCTAGATTATGAAGCTCATAACTGTTTGGGATGTTCCAAATGGAAATTGTATAACATATGTAATAGTGAAACTGTTGACTATAGGCCTAAGCAGATTGAGATTGTTGGAATAGAATTCTAGTTGCGAATGACGGGGCAGAATGTTGTTTGCTTTGATTTGGTAGAACTTTTATTTGATTGGATAATGCTATGAGACCAAGACATGTATGAGGGACCAAACTTCTTAAAGAAAGGAAGAGTGTAATAACTCGACTCTCTCATATGCTTCTTATACTCTAATTCCCTCATTATCTGTGTGATTATATGTTTGATGTGAAATTCCATGTTTAAATGTGTTAATCGATTATAAGAAAATCTGTTGAAATTACGACTTTTGGACTGCAAATTGAAAGCCTTAGAGGTGCTATAAGCTGAAATTGACTTTACAATTATGATTAGCATGATTTTTAGACTATAATATGAAGTTTTGGAAAAATTTGATTCGTAATGAATTAATTAGATTTATTTAAGCCAAACCCTTAAATAAGTTGAAATTGACAACTTTAATGGGTTCAAAAATCGAAATTGAGTACATGGATATGCTAGAGGGAATTTTTTGAGCCATTTGGGAAGTTTAATTGAAAATTGATTCAGTTTGATTCGTTAAGGCGTGTTTGGCAAGTGTCTTAGCTAAATATATATATTTATGTGATATGAGCCCCTTTTTGAACTCATCACCTCTCATTTGGTGAGTGGAAAAATCTAGAGGGTCATCCAAGAGAGGAAAAGTAAAGAGAAATAGAGAGAGAAAGGAAGAGATGGAAGAAGAGGCCCAAGATCAAGCTAGAATACATCAAGATTATGCAAGATTAAGTAGTTATGAAGATTGTAGGTAAGATTTTATCTCTCAAACCTTTAAGATCATGAATTAAGAGTTAGATTTATGAATTTTATGAAGGCTTTTATATGTATTTTGCAACATAAGACAAGAACATAGCATGATTTCCTAAGATTCATGTTTATGACTTGTCTTCTTGCATGATTTCTAAGATTCATAAAGATTTCAAGGGACTTTCTCCATAGATTTTGGGAATTAGAACTCATCACATGCATAGCTTTTGATTTTGTTCTTGACTTCAAGTCTTTGATCTTGTAAATGGAATTTTGGCTTTGCTTTGAAATCATGATCTTCATTGAAGTTAGAATTGTTTAATTCAACATCGTTCAAAAGGTTTTGGGCCTTGATTTGTATAAAATGAAGTTGATTGTGAGAAGTTGAGACTTAATCTTGAGGGTTTGTGTGGTTTGAACTTATTAAATTATATATGAAATGAAGATCTTTGTGAATTTGAAAGAAGAAGTTTCGAAAAGTTTGAAAAAGAACTAAAACAAGGATTTTGATCTTTCTTGCTTGAAGATTCATAGTATTTTTTATGTTTGATTTAAAACAATCATAATCTCATGTTTTCTATTGGTTTTACATGTTTTTGAGTGATTTGAGTTAAAACCTAGCTTGAAAAATGGAAGAGCAAGTGTTAGAACCAATAGATATTTTCGACAGCAGAATTTTGCCCAAAGCCGCACGTGCGGTGGGGCTTCCTACATGTGTGGAAGTCTCTTTCCAGCAAGATTTTGTATTCTGAAATAATTGCACGTGCTCGTGCACGCGCCTTGGCTCTCCCGCATGTGCGAACTCCCCTATTTTAGTCCAACTTCAAATAGGCATATGTCTCTCATTCGAAGTCCGTTTTAAGTGATTCTTGAGCCTAAATTCAAGCCCCGGAAGTCTAGTTTCCAATGGTGGTAATCATACATTTAAATTCAAAGTAAACAAATAGATATGTTAAAATTATTGATGGCTGTTCACTTTCTTTCTAACCATTTCATGCTATTTCCTCTCCTAACCTAGTTTCCTTTAGTTTCTTCCTATTTTCCTAGACACGGATTATGACCCATTGAGAACTAATAAGTTTAGAACCAACATAAATAATTGGTTAAAGAGCAAAGTAAGGGATTGGTTTGTTTGATTAAGAAAAGATTAAGAGAATTAAATTTGATCAACAGAGTAATTATATGTTTCGATATGTTGTGCTGTATGTATTATGATTGTAGGTCAAGATTTGAAGACTGGTCAACCATTTATGGAAAACCACTGTGAGTAATAGTAGAGCAACGATATGTTATTCTTATATGTTATGTTTATGTACTTTGACATGTTTTATACAACTTATGTTTTATTGGAGATAATTGAACGTTGGATTGCAATGGCATATGAAATGGACCCGAGGTCGTTTAGTTTCTATTATAACGTTGGGCCTGAGGCCGTTCTGTTATTATGATTGGGCTGAGGCCTTTCTGTTATTATGATTGGGCTCGAGGCTGTTTTGTTATTATGTAAGGCTTAAGGCCATTCTGTTATTATGATTGAACCTGAGGCCGTTCTGTTATTTTGATTGGGCCGGAGGTCATTCTGTTACCATGTGATTGGGCCCGAGGCTGTTCTGTTATATGTGGGCCCGAGGCTGTTCTGTTAATAGGTGACTAGGCCTGAGGCCATTCTGTTACATGTAGGCCTGAAGCCGTTCCACAATAAATGGGCCTGAGGCCGTTCTGAAAATGTGGTTATGAATAACGCTTATGCTTAATGTGATTATGTTGAATGCTCTAAATATTATACCTCGAAAAAATATTGTTTTTACATCACATGCTCTTATTTAATTCAAACATCTTCATTGGATTCTCTTTACTTTACTATTATTCAATGAGCTTCATTCACTCTATATTTATATATCTTTATGAAGGTGCTTAGCTCGGAGGTCAGCCCTAGGTCAGCTTCAGGAAACTTTTGTGGGACCTGTTTTGCTAAGCCTCCAAAATTGGAGCCTTTTGTCATTTTGAAGAGTTCTTTGATGCCACATTTTAGTTAAGCCTTTGGTGGCTTTTGTTGAACACTTAGTTAATATGTAAATTTTGGGTTGTGAACTTATATATATATCGATATGACTTGGACTTGCATATAGAAGAACTTTGAATGTGAACTCTTTATATGGCATGATTAATCCTGGCATATAAGCACTGCTCAAACAGATAATAGCAGAACAGTCAGAACAGACGGATTAGATAGTCTATGGCGCATGACCTACAAAAACACATAGTGGATACACATTGAAACATACGCCCGGAAAACACATAACTCATTTCTTTTCTATCTTTGTGTGTTTCTAATCCTTACCCTCATTATTATGGCTTAATTAAGGCTTAGGAATGCCTAAGATGCAATAAGGATGTCAAAATCCACGTTGGAACACTTAGTTAAATTTTCAAAAAAAGGACAGTTCGCTCGAGCAGACCCCTTGGTCTAAAAAACTTCTGAGAGCTCTCATTTTACGCTCGAGTGCAACTTCTAGTCACTCAAGCCAAGGCTAAAAAATGAGAGTGATCGCTGGAGCTTAGGTTCTATCGCTCGAGTGAAGGCTCATGTCTGCAAAAGTGCTAGGAGCTCTTATTTTACGCTCGGGCGCAACTTCTACCGCTTGAGCCAACCCTTAAACTTTGCAAAACTATTGAGAGCTTGCATTCTTCGCTCGAGCCCACCTTTCACCGCTCGAGCGAAGAGTGTGAATTCTGAAATTTCCAGATTGCTCTCTAAGTTCCAAAACTAAATTCCAATGCATCAAAGCTCATCCTTTTGGGCCAAAACTTGAGAAAAAACTTGTAAACTTATAAAACATCATGAATTAAAGATCATTTCGCAAAATTAAGGCCCAAAAGCATGCCAATTGATCAAAATCAAACTTGAATCTTTGAAAACACAACATGCATGAGTTGATATGAACTTGAACCTTCCAAAACATGATCAAATGAGATTTTTAGCTCAAAACATGTTGACCTCTTATAACAAAACCAAGATAAGAACATGCAATGTGAGAACTCTTTGAAAACAACTCCAAAACATGATTAAATGCACATGCATGTGTGTTTTGCTCTTCTTTTCTACTTCTTTAGCTTAATTCTTGTATCTCTTAGCTTAATTCTCTTGAATCCATCCATTAAACAACTCTATTACACAATCAAAAGGGTGAATTCCTACCTTAAGCCTTGAATTCTCAAGTGTAGAAGCTTAATCTTCCAAAATCTTTCTAATCTCACAAAGTTTCCTTCAATTCTCTCTTCTTTGATCTCAATCTCTCCTTTTCTTTCTTCCTCTCACGTTTGACCTCAAAATGATGAATTGTAAGTGTATAAGGATGAGTCTAGAAGTGTAGAGCCAACAATTAGCCCTATATAGGCTCTATTAAGCTTATACTAATGAATTGCCATTAGTGCTAATTAATTTATTCTAATTATTTGGTTCCAAATCGAATTTCAATTAAAGTTACCATAAAATTCTAAAAATTCTAGATAACACATATATGTAGTCAATTTCATATTCAGATGCCGATGAGGCATTCAATTCGTATACTGAAACAGAAATACAAACATATATTTCCGCCATGGATAGATATAAACCCAATTAACACATAGCACATGAAATTAACTCAGAATTTCATCATAATTATTGATAAAGTATTCTTAAGTAAGGTTTATTAGCTAATCATAGGCCGGGGTTGTTACAGTCTTCCCTTCTCAAAGAGTTTGGTCCTCCAAACTCGAATTACTTTCATTTTGGAAGAATGTCGGATCCAGAAGAAACAAATCAGGGTCAGTCTACCAAGTTGAATACGTTCCTTCATGATTTTTCCAATCTACCTTCACTAACGGAATTTCTTTATTTCTCAATCTCTTGATCCGGCGATTCACAATTTGGATTGGCCGTTCTTCATATGTGTAGTCATATTTTAGAAGTACATGTGTTGGCTCAATAACATGATGCGGATCTCGTAAATAATCTCGGAGCATTGAAACATGAAAAACATTATGCATTTGCTCCATCACCGGCAGTATGGCCACTTGATACATCACAGGATTAATTTTCTCAATAATTTCATACGGCCAGTATACCGTGGTGCCAACTTCGTTTTAACCCCAAATCGAATTTGCCCTGTCATTAGAGTTATTTTGATAAACACGTGATCGCCGATTTCATATTCTCTATCTCTCCTCAAGACATCCGTGTAACTTTTTTGACGACTTTGTACAGTTTTCAAACATTGATGAAATAATTTCACTTTCTCAGTCGTCTCTGGCACAAGTTCAGGTCCCAATAATGGTCTATCGCCTACTTCGGCCCTACAAATTGGAGATTAGTAGTTCCTACCATACAAAGCTTCATAAGGAGCCATACCAATGCTTGAGTGGTAGCTATTGTTTTATACAAATTCGGCCAACAGTAAGTAAGTTTCCCAATTTCCTTGGAAATCTAGTACACACATTCTTAGCATATCTTCCAGGGTTTGAATGGTCCGTTCAGATTAGCCATCTGTATGTGGGTGATAAGCACTACTCAATCTCAATTCAGTTCCCAAAGCTTGTTGCAAACTCTACCAGAATCTCGAAGTAAACTTGGGATCTCTATCAGATACAATAGACACTAGCACCCAATGTAATCTCACAATTTCATTCACATAAATATTAGCCAACTTATCCGCATTATAAAAAGTTTTCACAAGAAGAAAATGAGTAGACTTAGTTAAACGATCAACAATGACCAAAATAGAATCCATACCTCTTGAAGAGCAAGGTAGACCGACAATAAAGTCCATTGTGATATGCTCCCATTTCCATTATGGTATTGGAAGCGGCTGAAGTAGTCTGGCGGATCATCGATGTTCGGCTTTCACTTGTTTGCAGTGCAAACATCTAGCTACAAAATCAGTAACACACTTCTTCATTCCAGGCTACAAAAAATTTTGTTTGAAATCATGATACATCTTCGTGCTTCCCAGATGCATAGAAAATTTAGAATTGTGGGCCTCAGCCATAATATGCTTTCTCAAGTCAAAACAATCTGGTACACAAAGCCTACCCTGAAATTTCAACACATTATTTTCATGCACAAATCCCGGCCTTGGTTTTGATTCAATTTCATCAACAATATTCTTCAAAAATTCATCTTGTAGTTGCTTTTCTTTATCTTCCTTAATGATAGCTGGTTGTGTAGAGATAGCGGCTAGAACTCCACCTGGTTCATACAACACAATTTCAAATTCGTTTCTTTCCAACTCACACAGCAACTCTTTCTGGCCAGTGAGCAAACATGATAAATTTCCAATGGATTTTCGGCTTAATGCATCTACAACTGTATTTACCTTTCCTTGATGGTACAGAATCTACAAGTCATAATCTTTAATCCACTCGAGCCATCTTCTTTGTCTTCTTTGTCTCATGTTTAATTCTTTCTGAGTAAAGAAATATTTCAGACTTTTATGATCAGTATACACTTCACAAGTCACTATATACAGATAATTGCGCCAAATTTTCAAAGCAAAAACCACAGCTACAAGTTCAAGGTCATGGGTTGGATAATTCTTCTCATGTGGGCAAAGTTGTCATGAAGCATACGCAATTACCTTACCATTTTGCATTAGTACACATCTCAAGCCTTTGAATGAAGCATCACTGCAAATCTGAAACCCATCTGTACTATTAGGTAAAGTCAAAATTGTTGGAGTCACTAATCTGGTCTTAAATTCTTGAAAGGCAAATTCTCTTTGATTATTCCAATCAAACGGTATATTTTTCTATGTCAACTGTGTCAATGGTATGGCAAGTTTGGAGAAGTCTTTAACAAATCTATGGTAGTTACCAGCAAGACCCATAAAATGTCTAACTTCTAATACATTTGTTAGTCTTAGCCAGTTCACAATGGCTTCAATTTTTTGCTGGTGTAGCTGCCTTTTCGTGCTTCTCGAAGGGGCTTAGTCTCCTCTAATATGATAACCCTATAGTTCGGGCTCTCGTAGCTCTGAATCTGGTTCCACAAGTTCAATGTGAAACAGAAAAAAAATAAGAGTCCAAATCCGGCAAGTCCTAGAAATCCATTAATCAGCAAAGATGCCAAAAATGTACTACATTGCCAGATTTCAGAGTCGCCACCTAAATATTTTTGGAAAATTTAGGAAACTTGTGACTCAAGCCAAAGGTGACTTCTCTGTCGTAACCGAAGTTGTCTCAGTTCGAGAACTTAGGTATGAGAGGGGAAGGTCATGAATTGAGCACCCCTCTCACTTGATCAAAGATCGGTCTCTACTAATCATGATGTGATTTTTATCAACATTATATGCTCTTGTTCAGCTTTTGTCATGCTAACTTACTATGTGAGGCACACAAGTATAGACTATTTCGCTTGCTTTGGAAATGACTTGATTTTATGCGATTTTTAAAAGAGTTTTGAGTGCACACAACTCAAAAGGAAAGAAATGAACTTGTACGTACATTTGATCAAAATCATCCCCAATGCAAGTAAAATAACCTTCATTCACAGGCATTCAAATAGTTCATTTCGAGTAAGCACGTAGCCTCATGGTAAGATGCTAAGCATGACAATAATCACACGCATGAATATGCTAAAGCCAAAAATATTCACCTAGTACTCCGAGGTAAGTCAAAGAAAAAGAAAACAATTAGAAAAATGCATGACTCTGACAATGCACATGACTAATGCAATGCATACAAGAATGTGACTATTAGGTTTTAGCTTATTAACATGTGGATTAACTCAAAATATGCGGTAGCGCACGTATTCAAGTAAGTAGGAAATGACAATGATATTCAAAATGATGAACCGAACCTTAATACATGCAAAAATGGATGCAAAGCATGGCAATGACATGAAACAAAAATATGATACTACATACAACCATGGTAACCATATAAACAAAAGGTAGAAAGAAATGGGGGTTGGAAGACATACAAATATTACAAGTTTGCCCTTGCACAAGGGGGTTCGAATGTCCTAATTAACTAATTATTACAAACACAAATGAACGAACCAATTAATTATTACAAGTCCAAATGACAACAGCTAATTAATTACATAATATGAATTAAAGGAGCTAATTGAATGGACTTAAATGAAAGGCGGGGAATCGCACGTGTACAACCAAGGACTTCCTCCGAAAACCTCTTTGTTTGCTACCAGAACCTACCTTGTTTACAGCCAAAAAATAGTTATGTTTTGGCCTCAGGATTTGCTTTGTTCTGTTGTAAAACTACCACTGCCGTACAACACTCTTGGTCGGCCGGCCTGATCAAGTGGTCGGCCGTACAGAGTAATGGTCGGCCGGCCACTGTTTCTGGAGAATACCCAGCTACAGTAAAACTGGAATAAAGCAAGACAGAGGGTTTCAAAAAGCTATTCATCCTTCCTGTTCCCTCCTGTCATAAGGATTTTCAAAGAGTGAGTAGGTTTGCTTCCCACATCATCAACTATTGCAAATTTGTTGCATGATGATCTTTGAAAGCAAAAGGAAAAGACTTGGCTAAACACATAAAAAAAGTGCTATGCTCCTTACCCCCTTCCTATCATGAACTTAATCAAGGAAGAGGTAGGCATGCTTAACTCACAAATCATCAAGTCACAAGATAGTACATGATGATCATAGAGCAATCAAAATGGAAAAAAAGGTAATAACTCAAAAGTGTTGTCAACTCATCTCCCAACTCATAATAAGGATAAAACATCCATTTCCATGCTTCAAAGTGGAACTAGAAGCGAGTTTTTAACACTTCTCAAGAAAAAGCACTTTAGGAGCAACACAGCAAGTAACGAAAAAAACACAAAAAAAAAAAAAAGAAGAAGAGGAAGAAGAAGAAGAAGCTATCTATCAAAGCTTAAACACACAACTTGCCAAAGTTGTTGACAACTCACTTTTTCATGGAACAAGGATGAGATATTCGTTTCCATGTTTCGAAAATGATCGATAAGAGTGTTTTTCAACACTCTGAGCATGTAAACTACTACCTAGCTTCAAGGTGGACAACAATAACATGCAAGCAAGAAATTCACACTAGATAAGTAAACTTGTAGTGTGTGGCTAAGCCTAAGCTCTAATATTCCCATAACCGCGAGGTTCCAAGTTACATAAGGAAAGAAAAAATGATCAACTAAACGGATTGGCTACTACATCCTAAACATGCCAAATCCGAGAGGACTTACAACAACACAAATATGATATTCAAAGCATAATAAGTAAGAGCGCAAGTAGTGGGGAGGACTAGGACCCTTTGATAAGCCCATATTCAATTTATATCACACAAAAACAACCTAAAAACAGTGCTAAAAGGGACTAAAATTTAACCAAAAGAAGTGAAAAGAAGGTAAAAAAATCAAAGAAAAACAAGATTGTTGTTCTTAGTGAACTAGCTAATGAAAGGGTGGCTAGCTCACTCACTTTTAACAAGATTTTAATTACATTTTAAGCTTAGAAACAACTCTGAAATCACTATGAAAAACAAGAAAAAAGGGAGAGAAAAGATGGTTAAAGAGTTCAAAGATCACCTCTTGAAAGAGAGGATGTTGTTCTTAATTCACAAACCACAAGTTAAACACTCTCGAGGAGCTGAAATAGTGCTCAAGAATCTCAACAAAAGCTTCAAGTTTGAGCATGTAAGGTGTATGTATTGTGTATCTATATTGCAAGAGTGTGGGGAAGATGGTTGGGCAAGCTTTTGGCTCTTGGAGAATTTTTCTAACCCCAAACAATGAGGGGCGGTGTTGTATTTATAGAAAAATAGCTTCTCACATTAGAAATATCTATAAAAGGGACAGCTGGTCCGAAGCATGTGCATGGGAGCAGCTGGCAACTGTTAAAATATTTGTTACGCTGAGCATGGTCGACCGGCTATAAGGGTGTACGACTGGCCTAATGAAAATGGCCTACCGGCCATCATCTGGCCAGCTATTGTCTATGTGGTCAGGTTAGAAAAAATAAGGTTTTGGTCAAAAGGGGGTGCAAGGTTTAGGTTTTGAAGCTCAAAACTAAATCCTTTTGTTGAAGAATCGAATGATTGCACAGCATAACATTTCATCTTCGAGTGTTCAAAGTGAAGCACCCAAGTCTTAAGGGTGGTCAAAATGGGGTGTCTACAGTTGCCTTTCTTTGACAGAGCTCGAAGTCATTTCATAACGTGAGTGAATGTCAAAGCCTGAAGACAACCCATTTGACAAGGCTGTAAGACTTACGCAGACAAGCAAAATGTAAATGCAAGTGGTTGAGCTCGAAAGTTGCCTGCATATCCATTTGCAAGGAATCAAACCAGCGTAGTTCAAGGGTAGAATACAAACAACATGCTCAAGAATACACTTGGAAAATGGACTTACACGCTTCGCGAAACTGATTATTTTTGAAAATCCATGATCATGCAAGACACTGCAATGAGTAATAAATAGATGGTACCATATGGATGAAACAAGCCTTACGCCTAAATCAAAACAAGTCCAACCGTGCCTCACACTGAAAAGAGTAAGCAAACGACAAGTCCAAACATGTTTCACGTGAAAGGAGAAAAGACGGTGTAACCAACAGGCATATCTAACTGTATCTCATACGGAGAGAGTGAAGGTTAGCCGACTTCAAATCAACATCCTAACACATTTCATGCAAAATGAGAGACGGGTGGTACAACCAACAAGTGTATCTAACCATATCTCATACGAAGAGAGAGATGGTTGTAACCAGCTAAATCAACATCCTAATGCATTTTATACGAAATGGGTACAAAGGTGGCGTAACCAACATGCATATCTAACTGTATATCATACAGAGAGAGGGAAGCTTAGCCAAACTGCGTCTCATGTACAAAGGGTGAACACATGCAAGCCAAACCACGCTTCACGCTGAAAGGGTAAAAGGGGTACAAGCCAAACTACGCTTCACGCAAAAAGGGTAAAAGCTCCAATGCCAAACTACGCATCGCGCAAAAAAGATAGAGGGTGTAAGCCAAACTATGCTTCGTGCAGAAAGGGTAAAGGGGTACAAGCGAAATAAAAGATCTATACCAAACTATGCTTCGCGCAGAAAGGGTAGAGGGTGCAAGCCAAACTACGCTTCACATAGAAAGGGTAAAAGTTCCATGCTAAACTACGCTTCATGTGGAAAGGGTAAAGGGGTACAAGCCAAACTACGGTTCGCACAAAAAGGGTGTGAGAAATGCAAGCCAAACTAAGCTTTGCGTAGAAAAGGTAAAAGGATGCAAACTAAACCACGTTTCACGCAGAGAGGACAAGATGTAGCCAAACTACATTTCACGTAGAGAGGGTAAAAGGAACCAAATCACACTATCAAGAGATAAGGGTGGATACAATGAGAAGAATGTACGCTACATATGAATGCAAGATAATTGTTATAATTAACGCGAAATGCAATGTGATGCATATTCCTTGCAACATAACATGCAACATAATAGAAAAGATAAACAAAAATTGGTGGTTTTGAAAACACCGCATAGGAGGAAAATGTGATGAATAACCCTGTTCTGTTAGGGATCCTACTCTTCTTTTTCTATTTTTGAAACTTCTACCTTTAAACTCACAAGCAAAGGTTTTCACATGTTGAAAAGAGGGTAAACCTACTTGAACTCAAGGTCGAGACACATTCATGCTTTGAAGAAATAACGGGACCTAGAATGATACATCTGGAATGAAATTTCAAAATTTTTTGTAACTGAAGCAAACTCAAATATTCTAATTTTTTATTTTTTAGATGAATACAAGAACAACCATGACCCAAAACAAGCAAATTTCCAGAAAAATGCTCAAAACACATTGGAGTAGTTGGCTTGCCAAAAGATGAGTCAGCCATACAATAGTTTAGCCGGCCAGCGAAATGTGCCGAAGTCAGTGATAGTTATGGGTTTTCACCTTGTGGCTTATTAAAACATGATTTTGGCTCATTCTAACACACACACACACCCTCCGAAAACTTCCTATCTCTCTTTCTAGATATTCATTCTATTCGCGTTACCCAATGACCCACACAAACTTTATTCGTAAAACCCTTTTGGCCCTCTATATTTTGAACCGATTGGAATTTGATTTGGTTGAGTTTATTGGGTCTGTCATTGTTTTTGCTTGTTTTTCATATGTTTTCCTTGGCTTCCGTGTACTGATTCTTGCATTTTCATTTTTTTCCTCACTTTCTCTATCCTTGGGTTTGGTTTTGGGGTTTTTCCCTATTTCTCTCATTTTTCTTGATTTTCTCTCACCACCCACCACATTCTCCATGGCCGATGATACTTCACATGTTGATGCCCCTTTTAAGGTATCTATTCCTCCGTCTAACACGGGTATGAAGGATCTAATGATAGAGGAGGTTGACAAGGCGACAGAGGACATTGTTGTTGACATCACCGCAGAGGAGATTTACCCTCCAGAGCCTAAGCCCAAGTTACCACCACTCAAGGTGTGACCATTCGACCCAGCCACTTACCACCCACGCACACACGCGATGGCCCCCGGTGGGTTGTTGTGGTTTGAGGATTTTGCCTGGGGCATGCCTGAGGACTTCCTCCTACGAGAGCACATCTTGCACCTCTTCCATGATGCCTCTGTGGTAAGAACCTTTCCTTTTTTTTTTCATGCACTTTGCGTGCTTGGATATTCATTTCAACCTTTCAACTGGCCACGTATTTAACAAATTCTTCTTTCAACACAAGGTGACACCTACACTTGAAGGCGTTACAGCGTGGTGACAGTGAGAGACTGGTACCATGTACTCCCTGCTCAAGTCTGAGAGATGGTGGACGAGGCAGGCTTCGACCTATTCTGCTCTGAGCTCTCACGGCTCGAGGCGAATCGGCCCTTGCTCGGCGCCCTAGTGGAGATGTGGTGGGATACCACCAACTCCTTCCACTTCTCCAACTACTGGGGCGATGACGATGACACCCTACGACTTCTCCATGATCATAGGGCTACGAGTAGGGGGTGATCCAATCCCCTTTGATCTAGACATGGGCCTGTGGTGGACCGCCTGGGTCTATCTGCTTGGAGCATGCCTTCCCTTGGATAGGCCATCCATGGTGAGGTACAGTTGGTTTTACGACCACTTTCATAGGAGCCAGCCGGAGACTAAGCAACAAATGGAGCATTACACTTGCATATTTTTGATCCATCTCATTGGCGCCACCTTGTTTGTGAACAGATGGAACACTGTGGGCCTGTATCTTCTGAGCAGCTTGGTGGTATTGCCGCAGGGGTGCTGCTATGACTGGGGTGTTGCTGGCCTCACCACCCTGTATAGCTACATGAGCTCCGGTTGTCACAAGAAAGGGAACATCGTTGGTGACTATTGGAGAGCTTGGGAGGTATGTCTTGCACTTCAATTTCAAATTATGTTATAAACAATACTTTTTGCTTTGCATTTTCTGCCTTTATTTTTGTTTGCAACCTGTTGACTCACAAACTGTTCTCTTCTTGTGGCTTTGGGTATATGCTTACTTTCCCGCTTTTGCCCCAATTTCGAGAGATGAGGTGGCGACAATTGTGCCTCACTCAAGGCTATATGACGGCAGATGGTACCCTCGGCGCAACGGTGTCACCACCTTCACCTACTATCGTCGCTTCTTTGATATAGTGACAACACGCGAGGTAATCTGAAACTCATACACATTCCATTTCATCTATATTGCTTTCATTTTGTATTTTGACAACTAACTTCAACTATGCATCCTCTATTTGTGGGTCACTTGGAAGCATTGGGTGGTCATGCCGCCGGGACGAGGGGCGAGTATGCCAGTTCCTGGGATACCTCCTGGTTGGGGATCCTGCTAGAGGGTCCCTTCTGCAGGACCTGGTACCTGGGAGAGCACTTCGTTTGTCAGACCCTAGGCCTACCCGATCCCATTGTTCCTACTTCCCCTCTACTATTTATAAGGACCGCCGATAGTCTTCCTATCGAGGCTATCATACAATTCATGACGGGGCAGGATGCTGATATGTTCCGTAGAGTTGGGGACTACACTGCCTTCATTTAGACCCACCTTATGCCGCCTCTAACCAGAGCTCATACAGGTGGCGCTGCAAATGTACCCGCTGCTAGAGGTGTCACTCGTGCGACTGAGCCTGATGTAGGAGGGGCTGCCCCTGCCGTTCATGTAGCCGGTCTTCCCGTGATCCAGACTATGATCACATACTAGTGATCAAATGGGGTTGCCACCAGATTCTGATTGAGCACCCAGAGGAGCACGAGTTTGTCAAGGACCCTGACGTACAGCGGGTATGCACTTTGTTTTGTAATTTGTATTTCATATTCGCTTTTCTATATACTGATGTTCAAGCTCACTTATAGGTGCCAATGGGTTACATGGACGGCATCCTTCAATTGGTCGAATCCATGGTCCACATGGTATGAAAGAGGGAATCCATGCGTGCCTACCATGGTCATCAGGTACCTCATTTTTCACATCTGGCATGCATTGATTTCCTTTGGTCATATTCATTCTATTTTTGTAACAAACTATACTGATGCTTTGTTTCTTGCAAACTCTTTCCAGCACCACCAGCACCTGTGGCACCCCCTCCAGCTGTGAGAATGAGAGATAGACGGGCTCCTGCACAAGGCAGGGGTAAGGGGCAGAGATAGAGGTAAGGCCAGAGGTGCCCGAAGTCAGAACTGGAGTCAGCGTGGAGATAGCGAGTCCTGAGTGTAGGGGGCTCTTCGTCCGCAGAGGGGACCTTGATTGGCGAGGATACTAAGACCAGAGACACCAAGGAGATCGTGGGTGAGCACTCCGAGTCTGAGGATGGGGATGATGATTCTGGCTCGGAGTCACATTGTTCTGGTGATAGCGGTGCTGATGGTGATAGTGATCCTGAGTCTCGTCCTCGTAAGAGGACAAAGAGGGCATCCCGACGCACCTAACCTGGCGGACATCGCTTTTGGACTCGTTTTATTTTTATTTTGTTTTGGTAGTATAGAATGTTGTATAGCTTCAGATAGACCTTTACTTTTTTGCTTTTAAAAACTTGTATTTTCTCTTTTGTAAGAACTATGACGGGGTCAAACCCTGTATTTTAGAAAAGAAGGAATTTTTGTTTTGCACAGCATCTCGAGAATGGCACAACACTTGCATAAAAATGATTGTATCTGAATTTGAAACTCAGAATGATTACATTTGAACGAGTTCATAATCAGATATTGAGCCTACAAATGACCAAAATACAAAAAATGACTCAACAAAGGAAAAAGTAAGTAAAAAAAACTCAAGCAAACTTATTTACACTTGCCAAAAACAAAAAGACTCGAAACAAGACTTGAAAACAAAGAGTGCAAACATAATATGGCTACCAAGTAGTTTGGTCGGCATACATGGCCGGCCGGCCAATAAAATGTACGGTCGGGTGGTGAAGTGGCCGGCCGGCCAAGACCTGTGGCTGGACAACTGCTGTCAACCACTCGTACACCCTTATCTTCTATAAAGGTCTTCTGTTTTTGCTTCTTTGACATAACATCATCTTTTTGGTAGTTTTCTCTGAAAATGGAGACTGTCCTTGTTGAGAAGCTCAAAGATTGGACAGCCACTTTGGACGACATAGAAAAGGTGAATTTCAATGGTTTTGGCATAAACGCTCTTTTTTCCTTGAGCCACCCTTCACTTTGTTTTCCATTTCTCCACATCGTTGTCCACTATTGGGATTAGGTTACTCGTGTTTTTCTTCGGATCACAAGAGATTTGTCCTACTCTTGAAGAGTTTCAAGCGTTAATGGAGTCCCAGTGCAATGAGGAAATTATGCCTCAACCCCTTTTTAGCCATGCACGGGCGCTTGAACGGATGTGTGGCCTTTCTTTCAACGAGGCTAAGTCTTTGGCTCATGATGGGGAGTTAAACATTCTTGGTCTGATTCACCATTTTTCTGATATTGGTAATAGGCATGATTTTCTTTGCGAGGTTATCGCTAACATGGACTCTGCATATGGTTGCTTGCTCATTACCTTTTTTGCCCCTAGTGGTAGTGGAGCTAGCATTAGATTGATTGAAGTGGCTCAATGCCTCAAGCAGGGCTGAATCTGCATAGGCTTGGCACTGGCCGAAACCTTAATGTGTTTAGATGCTTTCCATCAACGAGAGACTTCTCGGTCTGCGGGGAGTCCACTACTTCTTTAGGTATTATTTCCCACCCTTTCTCATTTATGATTTCTCATATCACTTTGGCACTCAGCCTCTATTTTCTCTCAAAGCCCTTTCCTTACTTTTACTCTCAACACACATCTCTCTGCTCTTTAATCTCTGTTATCTTTTATCCCTCCCCAGGTGTGGTTGATGGATAAGTTGAAAGTGGTGGACTCTTGCACCGAGTATTCGGCTAGATCCTACTTCTTTCGCCCACAGCTTGTGAGCTTTCCCACAGAAGGATTATGGTGTGACTGGATGTGCAGCAGATTCGTGGCTGTCATCGTTTGCTGATGCCCCTGGCTTAACTTGTTTAAGATAAGCTATGGTATGTCCCGCCAACTGGGTATACAGTTGATTGGCCCTACACACTGTGTTTTCTACTTCCCATTCCGATTTAGAGGCCAGTTTGGGTGTGATCAGACCCATCCTAATGAGGGGGTGGAATTCCCTGCTTCATTTCCAGTTCGTGCTTCACACTTGGCTCGATACCTCGCTGCTTGGAGGATGAGAGAGCTTCTGGTCCCTACTACTAGTTTCAGTTGTGGCCTTTCTAGCGAGTGCTTGGCTTGGCTTGAGGATGAGACACAGGTGGACCATCCTTGGTGGCAAAGATTTTTGAGAGTGCAGGCAAGAGGCAGAGGACTACTACCTCATTTATTTGTGCCATTAGTTTATTGCTTTGACTTTCTTTTCAATTTTGTATGATGTAAAAGTAACTTTGATTTAACCTGAGAGTCTAAGGGTGTACTTGTGTTGAAATCGTGTAATAAAAGTTGTGAGTACTGAAAACTTCCTTTTTTGGTCCAAAGAATGGTCTGTGTTGCAAAAAGTAAAATTTTGAGAAAATCGACTTCATTAAAACTTTCCAAAACAAATTTTCACAAATGGTCAATACCAGATACACATGGAATCAATCCTTAAGATGTACAACCCCAAATTAAGAAGATTATAACTGTATTCACCTTTACTACTGTTATGCCCCTTGCTTCATCTTTGTAGCTGGACCTTTTGCCAAATGGAGGGAAAACAACCAAGCCAATAGAAGGTGAGATGGACTGATCAAACAATGGATAGGATAGTTGAGTTGAAAATGGTTAGGGCCGGACTTCAGGATAAAGTTGCCTACGTATCCCAAAGATGGAAATCAAGCCTTACATAGTTCGGTTAAGGTTCACTCGGGTATTAGCTCCTTCTTCTTTTGCGGTCTAACTTTTGCCAAAGCCACCGTTTTAGGTTTTTAACCTTATGAGCTCTATTTTCTTTTATTTCAAATTTTTCATTCTCCAACTTTTACCTAGGTCACCCTTTGGGGTTTTTGGCCAAGCGAGCCTCTCAATGATAGTATTTCTTCAACTTGTTCATGTTGATTGGTTGCGAGAGCTCCAAGCCATCCAAATCCATGAGGATAATGGCTCCTCCTGAGCAGATAGATTTGATGATGTAGGCACCAGTCCAATTGGGTCGAAACTTGCCTCTAAGGTCATGAATGGAAGCTCGGTTGTCTTTAAGCACCATATCTCATTCTTTGAGGTTTCTGGATTTGACTTTCTTGTTGAAGGCTCTAGCGATTCTACGCTAATATCCCTGGATATGATATAACGCCTTCAACCTCTTCTCATCAAACAACATCAATTTTTCAAACCTATTCTGCTGCCAATCCGCCTCTATTATTCGACACTCGGCCATGATTCTCAGCAACGGTACTTCGATCTTGATCGGCAAAACAACTTCTATCCCATATACCAAAGAGTAGGGTGTTGCCCCTATAGATGTTCGAATTGATGTTCTATAACCCCAAAGTACAAAAGGAAGTTTATCTGGCCAATCCTTGTAGGTTTTCACCATCTTCACATTATGTTCTTCATATTCTTGTTTGCGGCTTCAACGACTGCATTGGTTTGTGGCCTATATGTTGATGACTTGTAAAAAACCACGTTGTAATTCTCAAGAAAATCCACCTCCTCCTTTTTCAAATGTGAGCCATTGTCCAATATTATCTCGTTTAGCACTCCATACCTGTAGATGATGTTGTTCTTGATGAACTTGGCCACATGCGATACTTTCAACACAAAATACGACTGCGCCTCCACCCACTTGGTAAAGTAATCAATTGCCACTAGAATGAACTCGTGTCCATTTAACCCCTCTGGTGAGACCGCTCCGTTGACATCAATTCCCCAGACTGAGAAAGGCCATGGTAAAGTCATATTTGTAGAGCTTTGACAGCGGGACATTTATGCGATTGGCATGAATTTTAAATTTGTGGCATCGCCGAACAAAGTTGATGCAATCGTCCTCCATGATTAACCAATAGTAACCTTGACTGAGGATTTTTTTGGTTAACATCACACCATTCGTGTGTGCACCACACTCCCCCCATGAATGGCCTCCATGAGACATTTTGACTCTTCCTCTTCAATGCAAAGCTTGTGCATTCCCAGATGCCCTCTTTTGTATAACTTACTTCCGTATATAATGAAGTGGACAACTAGATGCTGTATTCCCCATTTATCTTTGGCATTTTTCCCTTGTGGGTACATGTCCTTCTCCAAGAAGTTCCAAATGTCATGGCACTAGGGATTCTTGTCCTGAACCTCGTCTATTGTGGCTATTATCTCATAAGCTGGTGCATACTTCTATTCAATGATAATCAGATTCATCTTAACCCCGATTGGTATGTCTACCATAGAGGATAGAGTTTCCAGTGGATTAGCAAACCGATTGTTCTCTTTTAGCAAGTGCATAAATGTCAGTTTTTCAAACCTTGGAATCAAAATGTCTAGGGTCTGGTGAAAAACTTTCATTTTCTCTTCTTTGAACTTCCAATCTCTATTGGCTTGAGAAACAACCAGGTTCGAGTCTCCGATGACGTCCAACCTTATTGCCCCTAGTTCTAGGGCAGCGTCTGATCCAGCAATACACGCCTCGTACTCTGTTTCATTGTTGGATACTTTGAACCAGAGTTTGAAAGATAGGGGTATATGAGAATCATCGCATATAAGCAACACGCCTTTCCCATAGCCATATTGATTAACCGCTCCATCAAAGTACATTTTCCAAGTCTCCTCTTGTACCTACAAAATCTCCTCATCTGAGAACAGGTACTCTACTTCTTCCTCTCCTTCCACTCGATGGCCTACCAGAAATTCCGTTATACCTCTTCCTTTGACGAACTTGTGCGTGACGTACTTGAGGTCAAATTCGGAGAAAAAAAGCAACCAACGAGCTAGCCTACCCATAAGTACTGGTTTCTCAAAGAGATATTTAATAGGATCCAATCTCGAAACCAGAATTACGGAATGGGCTAACAAGTAGTGCCTCAACTTCCTAGTGGCCCAAACCAAGGCTAAGCAAGCCTTCTCCATAGGAGTGTAATGGGTCTTATAATCCAACATCTTCTTGCTCATATAGTAAATGACCTTTTCCACCTTAGCTTCTGATTTTTGTGCTAGCATGCATTCCATGGTTGACTCTGTTATCGACAGGTACATGATCAGTGGCTTCCTCGGCTCTAGTTGCAACAATACATGCGAATTCTGAAGGTACTGCTTGACTTGTTCGAAGGCAAACTGACATTGATCATCCCACTGGAACTTCTTCTCTTTTTTCAAGAGACCAAAATGTGGCTCACAAGTTAAGGTTAATTTTGAGATAAACCGTCATATGAATTGCACTTTTCCTAGAAAGCCGCCCACCTCCTTTTCAGTCCTTGGTGGTGGCATTTCTAAGATGGCCTTGATCTTGGATGGATAGCAAGGCATTGCCGGCGGTGATGTCTACCAACTCATCAACGTGAGGCAACGGAAAGTCGTACTTCAGACTAGCCCTATTCAAATCCCTAAAGTCGACGCAAACTCTTATTCTACCGTCTTTCTTCAGAACCGGAATGGTGTTGGCCAACCAAGTCAGATATTCAAATACCATCAGGAATCTTGCATCGATCTATTTGGTGACTTCTTTAATTTTCGGTGCCCAATCTAGACAGATTTTGCGAAGTTTCTGCTTGACTGGTCGGGCCTCGAGGTCGAGAGGGATCCTGTGCTATACAATCTCAGGATCGATTCCAAGCATGTCTTCGTAGGATCATGAAAAAACATCTTTGATATCTTTCAACAAAGCAATTAAAATCCCGTGTTCCTTCGAAGACAATGTGGAACTAATATGGACTAAACGTGGATCTTTCTCAGTACCCACATTAATTACAATGACCCCATCCATGCAGGGCCTAGCATGCCTCTCCTCCTCTTGGCTAATCAAGTTTTTTAAAGTCCGAGGAATTTCTTCCTCTTCGTTTAAGTTAAAATTTTGAAAATCAATATTAGTGCACCAAACTAATGGCACAAAGAAGTAAGCAAAGTCTACTACGTTCTCATTGATAAAGCCAGGGTCCTCTATTACAGTTGACTCAAAAGAAAAACTAACAGAAGGCCAAGATAGGACTTTGGCACCCAGGTTACCGCCCCCAGAAGTGCTAGACTCAAACTCCTTAGACTGACTCAAGTCTAATTCCGATTCAACAGACTCAGTGGAATCAAACTCATGCTCATCACCCGATTCAGAACTGTCAATAGAGCTCTTCTCGAGTTGCCAAACTAGGCGTAGAGCCTCAACTACATCCATAATGAGATTGGTGTAATATGTTGCTGGTTCATCCCAGATCACAGAGATAGTAACACTATCCCCCAAGTTAGCGTGCTCAGCCTCGACGTTGGAATAATCCAAGAGGTCAGTCAATGCTATCCTTAATAGTTCCTCTTCATCGCTATCCGAGCTTATAATTTTGTCTTGCCCTATACTGATGCTTGGGTCAATCCACTCATCCTCATTGTCTAACAACTACTGATTGAAAAAGATCTCAAACCTAGGGTATCTCATCTTTGTTTCCCATTCAACCTATGGTTCTGGGAATCCATAGAAAGGGAAGTCTTCTCCTTCATGGACAAAGAGTCCTTTTAAGGTCCCCTTGATCGGCTTGTGGACCAACTTAAATTGCCTTCCTGCTTTCTTTGCTCTAATTCTCTCCTTCAATTCATCTCCCTTCCTCTTCCAATTCTCTGCAGTCGACTCATACCCAAACCCAAAAGTGTGGGGGTTATTGCTTACTTCTTTGGCAACTATAATTCCTTGTCTCACTTCTACTTAGTCCCAATCCAGGAAGGTGTCCTTACTTTTTTATCATATATATAGATTAGGCGCTCACATAACCCCCTCCCATCCTCGGCTATGATAGTCTGCACTAATTGTGTGTCTGCTAAGGTGAACCCAGAAAGGAACACATCCTCCTCTCCATGCAGTATTTCCAACAAGGGTGTGGTGTTTCCCGGGGAAGGGTGGATTGAAGAATTGCCATAAATAGTCGCCATCCCCCCTTTGAACGGATACTTCACCAGTTGGTGTACCGTTGAAGAAACCACCTTCATATGGTGCAGCTAAGGTTTGCCTAAGAGTAGATTGAAGGTTGTTGGCACATCCATCACAAGGAATTCAACCTCAAGTTCGGATAGACCAAGCAATATTTGGCTCTTAAAGATTCCGATAACATTGCGACTGGTATTGTCATAAGCTTGGACGACTTGAGTCGTAGGTGTGAAATCAGCTGGTTTTCAGCCTATGGCATAAGCAGTCTGTGCCAGACATACTTTGATTGTCGACCCGATGTCTACCAACACTATCGGGATCCACTTCTTCTGGCTTTCCAAGGTTACATACAGAGGTTTGTTGTGGTTGGCCCCCTCAGGCGACAGCTCTTTGCCTGTGAAAGACAACAAAGGAGTAACATCCCCAGATGTGACCAAAGACACCAACTAGTTGAGAGTGACGTCTATAGGTAACTTAGTCTTTTTTAGCGCCTCCGGCAATGTTTGCTTGTGTTCCTGGGAAGCCATCAGCAGCCCCCAGATTGAAATATCTTTCTGTATTTTCTTAAGTTTCCTTAACACCAGATCTTCTTCTATCTCCTTCTCTTTCATCTTCTCGACCTCTTTTCTAGAGGGTTCTCCTTGGTCAAGGGATGGGGGTTTGAAATAGCTTATTGTCATGTGGTTAATCTCTTACATGTACCATGTATTGTCAAGGATGCTGGTCCCCCATCCTTCATCGGCCCAAGCACAACTTAGATCCTTGTCCTCTTACCATTCTCCCGCGGTCATTGATGGACCACTATCTGGCTCTACCCAAATTACGTTCATGTCACGTCTTCTGCCATTAGGTAGATATGGTGAGTTTAGGTAGATTTCTGAAAGGATCTCCTTCTTCCTTATTTGAGTACATGCTCAGTCAGCATGCTGCTTCTCCTCTGAGGCTGACTCAATTTCTGCCTCTCGATAGTGTTTCAGCTTCCTCAACATCTTCTCTCTATTATCGGATTCCCATTCAGACTTTTCTTCACTTTTGATGTCTCACTCCCCTGACTCGATGTCCGTTTTTCCTTTTCCTTTTCCTTTTACTTGCTCTCGGGCTAGTTTTGATCAAGGGGCTCAAAACGCCCTTTGTCCATCAGAACCTTGAGAGCACGAGTTTGACCCATGTGAAGAGGAGTAAAGGTTCTAAATTGGTTTCGGGCTAGGCCGGTGGTTTGTGAGGTTGTGCTAGCGAATGGATTGGCTATCTTGGCTGTTGTGGTGATGGTACAAATTTTGAAAGGCCTAGGAATAGTGCTATTGCTAGCATTGGTGACCCTAGTAAACGAACTCTTTGCTGATTCACTTGTTCTCTGGATAATTTCCTTCTTGAAAGTGCTCTAAATCTGAACCCCCAATTCATGTAAAGCACCGAAGGTAAATAGTGGCGCTACTATCATCCTCTATAGCATGTCTGGTTCAAGGTTCTGAACTACTAATCAAACATGCTCCCTTTCTAAAGGCCTATTTGTCATTCGGGCTGCCTTTGCCTTCCATCTGGAAACGAAGTCGATAAAAGGTTCCTTAAGATTTTGAGAGGTTGCCTGCAATTCGTTGATCGTTACTTCCATCTGAGTATTGTAAAAATACTAGTTAACAAATCCCTCGGATAGTTCTTTCCAGTGCTGCTTAGTCGAGTCTTCCGGTTTGGCATACCAGGTGGCTGCCACTTCTGATAAGGTCCTTCCGAATAATGACAATTTCTGAGCCCGCATCAAGCCCATTGGTTTTAAGATATTTGAGAAGAGACAGACGTGGAGGATAGGATCTTTGCTTCCATAAAATTTGCCAATATGCGGCATTCTAAACTGCTCTGGCAATCTCACAGAAGCCTCAATGTAACCGTCTTCAATATCTGGGATGTAATTGAAGCCTTGAGTTTTCTTAAGCATTTTCTCTAGCTTGGTGATTTTTATCATGGCAGGATCGATGTCATTGATGTCGAAAGTAGGAAGCCCTCCGTGAGGCTATACCAGAGGCCTGAAAGCCTGAGTTTATGCAAACATCTCTTGGGGATCCGGAATTTGAAGGTTCTCAGCTATCAGAGGTGGATCAAGATTTGGCTGGGAAGATGGGACTGGAGGTGTGGTAGATGTTGATGCCCTAGATGGGTGTCGCATTTCAGCAATGGTCTAATCTTGCACATCTATCCTCGAGTTCAGTGTATCCATGGCCTGTTGGAATGTTATCATCATAGTTATAACTTCTTCCGTACTTCGCGCCATTATAGATCTAGGCGAGTCAGATATTGGTGAACTGAGCGAGTGGAGACAAATAGGTGACTGATAAGTGCTCTATAATGGTGATAATTGCCTGGTTATTCTCCTTCGAACAACTGGTAGGAAAGAGACTAACACTAGCTGACCGTCAATTTGATCTTGAATTTTGCAAAGTCTACCGACGCGAGTCCACAAAACTTTGGGGCATATCAGGTCTCTCTGAAGCTATGATTTTAAGACTAGCCAGCAAAAGAAATAAAGAAAAAAAAAATCAAAAATCGGACAACACTTCAGCCCAAATATGCAATGGATATGATCACAACTGTATGACCGTATTCCCTACTGATAAAACTGAATTTTGCCTCACAAACTAATACCGAATCGGTAATTTGAATTCAAGAACCCCTATATAGATCCAGAGTATAGCACATAGCAGGTAAAGAGAGCCAAAACACCCTTTAAGGGGGTAGGGTTACCCTGTCCTAGCTTTGACGTTGATCAAGAGTTTCACTAATTCAAACAAGTAGGATCACAAAATCCTGAATACGGGCAAGCATCATGTCCTATGTTGGAACAGTCACTAGAGCTTTACCATATGCACTAGGCCAATTGGTCAAAAGCGTACCTCAGCAAGGTTACCTAATATACCTCTCGCACCTAACACTGAAAAGTGAAAGGAGTACCAAGCGGTATAGCAGTAACCTGGATCCAAAGGTTGTGTTCCCAACGTGGCATTGCCTACATCCGACCAGCCTTTTGGCAAGCATCTGGCTAATCGTCCAGGATATCAAATGGTAAACACAGTGACTTAAGAGCACCATGAAAAATGCAATGCAAAGAACATAAATATGTCAATAAAATTTCACATCATGAAGTCCAAGTCAAGTTCTCTAAATCCCTAGTAGAGTCGCCAGAAACTATAGCTAGCTTTTCGCGCTCCTCAAAAGGCTTTAGTCTCCTTGGTTACGATAACCCTACAGTTCGAACTCTCGTGTTTTGAATCTGGTTTCCATAAGTGTAATGTGAAATAGAAAAACAAATGAGAATCCGAATCTACCAAGTCTTAGAAAATCCATTAATCATCAGATATGCCAAAATAGACTGCATTGCCAGATTTCAGAGTCGCCACCAAAATATTTTTGGGAAATTAGGCCACTTGTCTGTCATAACCGAAGTTGTCTCGATTCAAGAAATAGGTATAAGAGGGGAAGGTCATGAATTGGGCACCCCCTCACCCGATCAAAGATCAACCTCTACTAATCATGATGTGATTTTTATCAACATTATATGTTCTTGTTTTGATTTTATTATGCTAACTTACTATGTGAGTCACACAAGTATGTACTGTTTCGCTTGCTTTGGAAATGGCTTGATTTTATGTGTTTTTTAAAAGACTTTTGAGTGCACATAACTCAAAATGAAATAAATGAGCTCGTGCATACATTTGATCAAAATCATCCCCAATGCAAGTAACATAACCTTCATCCACAGGCATTCAAACAGTTCATGCTGAGTAAGCACGTAGCCTCATGGTAAGATGCTAAGCATGGAACATTCACATACATGGATATGCTAAAGCAAAAAATGCTCACCTAGTACTTCGAGGTAAGTCAAAGAAAAAGAAAATAATTAGAAAAGTGCATGACTCTAACAATGCACATGACTAATGCAACGCATACAAGAATGTGCCTATTAGGTTCGATTTATTAACATGTGGATTAACTCAAAGTATGCAGTAGCGCACGTATTCAAGTAAGTAGGAAATTCCAATGATATTCAAAATGATGAACCGAACCTTAATGCATGCAAAAATGGATGCAAAGCATGGCAATGATATGAAACGAAAATATGATACTACATACAATGACGGTAAGCATATAAATAAAAGGGAGAAAGAAATAGGGGTTGGAAAACATACAAATATTACTGTGTGCACTCGCATAAGAGGGTCAAAATGTCTTAATTAACTAATTATTATAAACACAAATGAATGAACCAAATGATTATTACAAGTCCGAATGAAAGCAACTAATTAATTACATAATATGAATTAAAGGAGCTAATTGAATGGACTTAAATGAAAGGCGAGAATCACAAGTGCACAACCAAGAACGTCCTCAGGAAACCTCTCTATTTGCTGCCAGAATTTTCCCTGTTTACAGCCATAAAATAGTTCTGTTTTGGCCTTAGGATTTGCTGTATTCTACTATAAAACTACCACTATCGTACAACACTCTTGGCCAGCCAGCCTGATCAAGTGGTCGGCCGTACAAAGTAATGGCCAGCTAGCCACTATTTCTAGAGAATACCCTGTTGCAGCAGAACTAGAACAAAGCAAGACAAAGGGTTTCCAAAATCTATTCATCTTTCGTGCTCCCTCCTATCATGAGGACTTTCAAGGAGGGAGTAGGTTTGCTTCCCAAATCATCAACCATTGTAAATTTGTTGCACGTTGATACTTGAAAGCAAAAGGAAAAGACTTGGCTAAACACACACAACAAAGTGTTATGCTCTTTACCTCCTTTCTATCATGGACTTAGTTAAGGAAGATGTAGGCATGCTTAACTCACAAATCATCAAGTCACAAGATAGTACATGATGATCAGAGAGCAATCAAAATAGAAAAAAGGTAATAACTCAAAAGTGTTGTCAACTCATCTCTCTATTCATGGAATAAGGATGAAACATCCATTTCTATGCTTCAAAGTGGAACTGGAGGTGAGTTTTCAACACTTCTTAAGAAAAAGCACTTTAGAAGCAACAAAGCAAGTAAAAAAAGACAAAAATAAATAAATAAGGAAAAAAAAACAAAAAGCAAGCTATCTATCAAAGCTTGAACACACAATTTGCCAAAGTTATTGACAACTCCTCTTTTTCATGGAACATGGATGAGATATCTATTTCCATGTTTCGAAAATGATCAATGAGAGAGTTTTTCAATACTTTGAACACGGAAACTACTACCTACCTTCAAGGTGGACAACAATAATATAAAAGCAAAAAATTTACACTAGATAAGTAAGCTTGTGGCGGGGTGGCTAAGCCTAAGCCTAAGCTCTAATCCTCTTATGACCACAAGGTTCCAAGCTAGATAAGGAAAGAAAAAATGATCAACTTAACAGATTATATTCTAAACACGCCAAATCCAAGAGGACTTACAACAACACAAATATGATATTCAAAGCATAATAAGTAAGAGCACAAGCAGTAGGGAGGACTAGGACCCTTTGATAAGCCCATATTCAATTTATATCACACAAAAATAGCCTAAAAACAGTGCTAAAAGGGACTGATATTTAACCAAAATAAGTGAAAAGAAGGTAAAAAAGTGAAAGAAAAACAAAGAGATGTACAAGAAGTGAACTAGCCAATGAAATGGTGGCTAGCTCACTCACTTTTAACAAGGTTTTAATTACATTTTAAGCTTAGAAATAACTCTAAAATCACTATGAAAATACAGGAAAAGAGAGAGAGAGAGAAGATGTTAAAGAGTTCAAAGATCACCTCTTGAAAGAGAGGATGTTGTTCTTAGTTCACAAACCACAAGCTAAACACTCTCAAGGAGCTGAAATTGTGTTCAAGAATCTCATCAAAAGCTTCAAGTTTGAGCTTGTAAGCTGTATGTATTGTGTATCTATATTGCAAGATGGTAGAGAAGATGGTTGGGTAAGTTTTTAGTTCTTGGGGAATTTTTCTAACCCGAAACCATGAGGAGAGCTGTTGAATTTATAGAAAAATAGCTTCTCACGTCGAAAATATCTATGAAAGGGACAGCTAACAACTGTCAAAATATTACGCTAAACATGGTCAGCTGGCCATGAGGGTGTACGGTCATTCCAATGAAATTGGCCTGCTGGCCATCTTCTGGCCAGCTGTTCTCTGAGTGGTCGGGCTAGAAACAAAGGTTTTGGTCCAAATGGGGTGTAAGGTTTACGTTTTGAAGCTCAAAATTGAATCCTTTGGCTGAAGAATTGAACGATTGCATAGCATAACATTTCATCTTCGAGTGTTCAGAGTGAAGTGCCCAAGTCTTGAGGGCGGTCAAAATGGGGTGTCTACAATGAGTCAATGGATATGCCATCCTTGTTGATTACATGCCCCAAAAATGTCACACTGTCCAGCCAGAATTCACATTTGGAGAGTTTTGCATACAATTTCTTTCCCTCAGAATCTGTAGCACAGTTCTCAAATGACTTTCATGTTCTTCCCTGCTTTTAGAATAAATCAAAATATCGTCAATAAACATAATAACAAACACATCAAGGAATTGTTTGAACACCCTATTCATTAGATCCATGAATGGTGCAGGTACATTAGTTACCCCAAATGGCATCACCAGAAACTCACAGTACTCATATCTTGTTCGAAAGGTTGTTTTCTTAATGTCTTCTGTCTTAACGTTAAGTTGATATACTCGGATCTTAAGTCAATTTTTTAAAATACTTGGGCTCCCTGGAGTTGATCAAACAAATCATCTATTCAGGGCAAGGGGTATTTATTCTTCACAATTACTTTATTCAATTCCAAATAATCGATACATAACCTCAAAGACGCATCTTTCTTTTTAACAAACAAGACTAGAGCACCCCAAGGTGAAGTACTCAGACGAATGAAATTCTTATCTAACAATTCTCGAAACTGGATTTTCAATTCCTTTAGTTTAGAGGTTGACATTCTGTAAGGAGTTTTGGAAATTGGTTGTGTTCCTGGCACTACATCAATGGTGACTTCAATTTCTTTATAAATTAATTCATTACGGAACACATCAGGGAATTCATTCACTACAAGAATATTTTCTATGTTCATACTATCAGTAGACATAGCCAATACGCAACACAAATAACTTCGGCAGCCCTTTCCTAATAATTTATTGACTTTCATAGAAGAGATCAAATACGGGGGAGGAACTACACCACTTCCACAAAACACAAACTTAGGTGACCCAGTTGGCTAGAGCACAATAGATTTATTCACACAATCAATAGTGGCATAATACTTAGTCAACCAATCTATTCCCAATATATAGTCAAAATGATCAATGGCCACAGGCATCAAGTCAACATATAATAGTACATCAAGTCAACATATAATAGTACATCACCAATCATAATGTCACATGCAGGGTATACATATGCACACATCATAGAACCCCCAGATGGTGTAGACATAGATAACAAATAATTCACAGATTCTAGAGGTCTAGTCAATTTCTGTGAAAAAACATGCAACACAAATGAGTGCATAGATCCAGAATCTATCAAAATATACGCATTTTGGGCACAAATAGGCAGCATACCTGACACCACACAGATTTAATGTTCTACACATCACCAGGCACGAGTGCAAATACTCAACCTTGCCTTAAAGTTTCGTTCCCAATATTGCTTCTCACATTTATTCTCAGTGCATAAGCGGATCCAGCCGAACTTGCCACAGGACAATTGGCATTTTCAGATATGAAGTGACAGTCTTTCACCAAGTGGCCAAGTTTGCCACACTGGAAACAAGCACCAAATACACGATGACATACAACCCTATATTTTCTTCCACATTCAGCACAAACAGGTGCTGAGCCACTACTTTGACTTGAATTGCTAGTAGATCCCGTATTTTGTTTTTTAGTCATAGAAAATGAACGGCCCTTTGAATCCAGATTTTTTTTCATTTCCATTCCATTGTTAGAGCTTTCGCTTGTTTTATTGAGGCCAAATTAGCTTCTATCATTAAGGATCGATCAAGCACATCAACGTACTTAGGCAATTTCAATACACCAACCCGATCAAACACATCCAGATTAAGGCCTCCTTCAAATTTCTGAGCCTTCTTGTAGTCCTTGTCTGCCATGTATGGAACAAACTAAGCTAACTCAGTAAATTTGAACTTCTGAGTCAATGTAATAATGTCATTGTTGACTGAGTCTACTTGAATAGGAGAGGGTAGAGGAGGTAGAGGTTGTCTTTGTTGCTGTATCATCGATTCTGTTAAAGCTTCAAGCATTCGCTCCATTCGGTTCATTCAGGACTTAGAGGGTTCAGTTGTACCATCAGGTCTTGTATTTTCCATTTGCTATAGGTAAACAAAGCACAAATAAACATAGGCAAATAATTCTTTTCACGGTTTCGTTTCATTTTAGGTTAAATATGTTCATATATTTCACACACACTCACACATGCAGATGTAATGTCCTTAATTCTTCTCGAGGGCATCATATAGCTCATATGGACTCGTCTGTGCAATATAACACATGCTCTGATACCACTCTATTACGACCTAAGCCCATCCTTATAGGTTTAGCATCATAACCGGCCAGTAATCCTGAGACTACTGAAGGCCTCTGAACAGATTAAACAAAATTAAGGGGCTAATGGAAGCAAATATCAAAATACAATGTCCATAGAGCCGTGTAGACATACATGAGACAGAAAATTTAAAACTTATATACATATATGTGACATCATATTACGTTAACCTTATGTCACCAATATAGATATAATTAAAGGGACTTAGCCCTAAATACGGAGTGTACAAAAACTGTTCAAACAAATAGAAGAAGAGAAAAACTTAAAAACTTGTTTGTAGAAACATAACCACACTTTAACTCAGGAACCTCCTCGGGAGGCGCAGTGGTTTGCTGACAAAAAAAATCTCCAGGGAATCATCACTAAGTGTGGTCACGCATCTGATCAACTACATACATAAATAATATAGTGAGCTAGAGCCTAATGAATAATAACGGAGTAAAGGTTTTAAATAATGATGTCCATAACATATTCAGAATTCAGAGTTCAGATCAGAAGCAGATTCAGCATCATATTCATATTTAAAGATCACAGATAATCATACATGGTACATCCATTAGCGCTAATAGAACAGTCGACCCATTTATATGGGACGTAAGCAGTTGACTCATGTGCACAAGAGATGTTCATAAGGATCCATAAGTAGTTGACCCATGATCACATGGGACGTGCAGTTAGCTCATGATTGCATGAGACGTACACAGAGTAGATAACAGAAATCACATGATGCTAAGGATGCCACGAATTCATTTAAAAAATCTAAACAATCATTCATCTATACAAAAAATAGCATTTTAGAAAACAGATCATTTCATATCATTTAGAAAATAATTAAACATAGCTTTACAAAGTTATTACTCACAGATAGCTCCAGTAGTAGAGCAGTCAGAACAAATGGACCAAACAGTCTAAGGCGAGTGACTTAAACAAACACATAGCAGATACACATTGAAACACATGCTCAGAAAACACTTAACTCATTTCTTTTCTATCTTGGTGTGTTTCTAATCCTTACCCTCATTTTTATGTCTTAATTAAGGCTTAGAAATGCCTAAGATGCAATGCGGATGTCAAAATGTATGTTAGAACACTTAGTTAAATTTTCAAAAACAGGGCAATACGCTCGAACGCAACTTCCTTCGCTCGAGCAGACCCCTTGGTCTGAAAAACTTCTGAGAGCTCTCATTTTATGCTCGAGCACAACTTTTGGTTGCTCGAGCCAAGACTCAAAAATAAGTGATCGCTCGAGAGAAGGCTCATGTCTGCAAAAGTACTAGGAGCTCTTATTTTACGCTTGAGCGCAACTTCTACCGCTCGACCCAATAGTCAAACTCAGCAAAACTACCGAGAGCTTGCATTATTCGCTCGAGCGCAACTTTCACTGCTGGAGCAAAGAGTGTGAATTCTGGAATTTCCAGATTGCTCTCTAAGCTCCAAAACTAAATTCTAATGCATCAAAACTCATCCTTTTGGGCCAAAACTTGAGAAAACACTTGTAACCTTATAAAACATCATGAATTAAAGATTATTTCGCAAAATTAAGGCATAAAAGCATGCCAATTGATCAAAATCAAACTTGAAACTTCGAAAACATAACATGCATGAGTTGATATGAACTTTAACCTTCCAAAACTTGATCAAATTTTTAGCTCAAAACATGTTGACCTCTTATAACAAAACCAAGATAAGAACATGCAATGTGAGAATTCTTTGAAAACAACTCCAAAACATGATTAAATGCACATGCATGTATGATTTGCTCTTCCTTTCTACTTCTTTAGGTTAATTCTTGTATCTTTGAGCTCAATTCTCTTGAATTCATGCATTAAAAAACTCTATTACATAATCAAATGGGTGAATTCCTACCTTAAGCCTTGAATTCTCAAGTGTAGAAGCTTAATCTTCCAAAATCTGTCTAATCTCACCAAGTCTCCAATTCTCTCTTCTTTGATTTCAATCTCTCCCTCTCTTTCTTCCTCTCATGTTTGAGCTCAAAATGATGAATTGTAAGTGTATAAGGATGAGTCTAGAAGTGTAGAGCCAACAATTAGCCTTATATAGGCTCTGTTAAGCTTATACTAATTCATTGGCATTAGTGCTAATTAATTTATTTTACTTATTTGGTTCTGAATCGAAATTCAATTAAAGTTACCATAAAATTCTAAAATTCTAGATAAGACATATACGTAGTCAATTTCATGTTCAAATGTCGATAAGACCTTCAATTCCAATACTAAATAGAAATACAGGCAGATATCCCTACCATGGACAAATAGAAACCCAATTAACACATAACACATGCAATTAACTCAGAATTCCATCGTAATTACTAATTAAGCATTCTTAAGTACAGTTTATTAGCTAATCATATATCAATGTTGTTACACTTTGGCTCACCCTATGTGGAAAACCATTTCCAGGTGCTGATAATATGTCTCTGCCAAGGCAGTAGCTTGGAAGAACTAGGAGTCAAGAGCTACATTTTTGTTATTGCTGTATCTATTTTTGTACAAGCCTAGGACTTTATTTGTATTGAGTTTAAACTCACTTTTGTTGTATGTAGCCACTAGGGCATTTATATATCTGCTTAACTTTTATTTCATACATTTTACTTACGAAACATGTTATAGATTTAGGGTTAGGACTTATGAATGTATTAATGCATGTGTTACCCTTTGTAAAATGGAATCATGGGAATGTAAAGATGTCATATTCTGAAATGTATTATTAATTGGTAATATTGTGAGATGGTTTTATTGTTATATTTTGGGGGTGTTACAAAGATTAATGCGCAAATAGTATTTTACTATTCATCGAAAGCAACACTTATAATTTCAAATTTTACTATTCATCAAAAGTGACCTTTGGCTATAATTTCAAACTTTTGCCTGCAAATTTGAAAGAGAAAAAATTGGGCATGCGCGTCTCCATGTGATCCAAGCTGCAAAAGTCAAATGAGAAGTGTCTCCCTTCTCCAATGAATATATTTTTGGTTATAAAAGAAGTATTTTCCTTAAAGAAAAATAAAAAGTGAAAAAGAGAAAAATCTATGATATTGAAGTATTTTGAAATATTATGTTGTGCACTTTTAGTGATTTATTATTTCTTTTGACAGAAAGTTTGTTGAGAATTTAAGTAAAATTGTAAAAGGGCTTTCTATCCTCTAATTATTCCTGTAAAACGAGAGTTTTGTGAGTGATTTTTTGGATAAAATCACTTGGTGAGATATGACTACGAACTGGATTCTAAACAAGTTGGTTGGAGTGACTGGGGTTGATTAGTTGTTTTAAAGGTTCACTAGCACCTATGAAGCTAGTGGTGTAGTTACTGTTTGAAGAATAGTAGAGAATTCTCAAGAAGGAACTTGAGGAGTGGATGTAGGTTCGGTTGTGCCAAACCACTATAAATCTTTGAATTTGCTTTCTCTTTCCTTTGTTCATTTTGTTTCATTACTCTATTTTATATTATTGAGCATTTGTATTTATTTATTATTTGGATTAAATTTTAATTTAACAATTTATTTAGAAACCTAATTTACCCTCCTCTTGAGTAGCCTACCTGAATTAACATTTATATAGTTGATTTGATAAATATATATATATATATATATATAATTTATATTTTGGCCACGGTATCAGCTGCTCAATGAGTGTTGGTTAATCTTCAAATAATACTAACAAAATTTATAACTTCAATACACATTTAACATATTTTGATATAATTATATATATATATATATATATATATCATATTTTAAACATATTTTATTATATCTTGTATACCATTTTCAATCTTAACCATAGCTCATTGGGTTGTCATTAAAATTTTCATTTTTTTCCTCAGATAACTATAAGTATAGGCAATAGCAATGTTATAGTGATCTAATTTTGTTATCATTTATGATTTAAATTTAAACTCCATTTGACATCTGATTTAGAGAATCCTCCACTTGTTCTGGTCTAAATGTGATTGTTTTTGTATTTGTAGGATAACATAGTGCTTGAGATTGTACTTTTTTTTCTTTTTCTTTTTTCATTTAAGCACTGTTGTGGACACCCCATTTTGACCATCCTTAAGATTTGGGCGCCACACTCTAAACACTCGATGATGAAATGTTATGCTGGGCAATCGTTCAAAATCTTTAGCAAAATGATTTGGTTTCAATCTTTAAAACCTAAACCTTGCACCCTCATTGGACCTAAACCTTATTTTTTTTAGACCTACCACTCAGAGAACAGCTGGCCAGCAAATGGCCGGCAGGCCATTTTCATTTAGCAAGTCGTACCTCCTCATGGCTGACCGACTGTGTTCAGCGTAGCAGATATTTTGACAGCTGCCAGTTGCTCCCATGCACAAGCTTTGGGCCAACTGTCTTTGATACAGATATTTTTAACGTGATAACCTATTTTTCTATAAATACAAGACCCCCTCCCTCATGGTTTGGGGTTAGAAAAATTCTCCAAAAGCCTATAGCTTGCCCAACCTTCTTCTTGAATATAATTTCAGATTCTAGAGAGTGTTAAGAGTGTGGTTTGTGAACTAAGAAGAACATTCTCTCTTTCAAGGGATAATCTTTTAACACTTAAACCATATGTTCTCTCTCTTTTTCTTGTATTTACTAGCTATTTTCAGTGTGTTTTAAGGCCTGAAATATGTGATTTAAAGTCACAAAAAAGAAAGGGGGTTAGCCACTCTTCCTCAGGCTTGTCGGTTAGACGAAACCCCTTGGTTTTATTCTACTTTGCCTACTTTTTCCACCTCTTAAACTTGATTTTCAGCACTAGTTTTGTGTTGTTTGAGTGCTTTTTAATATGTTAAATTATGCTTTGAATACTATAATTGTATTGTTGTAAGTCCTGCCGGATTTGGTGTGTTTAAGACATTGTCGCCAATCTGTTTGAATTGTTGGTATTTTCCTTCATTTTTATAACTTTCATGTATATATTCATGTCATTGTAATCATCCACTTTTCACTCATCCTCCGTAACCTTCCTCCTTTCTTTGCTCTTTTGACCAAAGGTTGTATCAAATTGAGAGGTATTGTTCTTGGTATAAGGGAGGGGCTTCTCGTGCTAAACGGTTTAATCTCTTCGGAGGTTCATTACTAGGGCATCACATTTTCCTTATACTAAGCACAATCTCATGATTCACATCTCCTCCAGTCACCAATGCATTACTTTTAAGGGACTAATTTTCTAGTTAGACCATTGGAAATCATAAAGGAATGATTCATTATAGCTCATTATTGGGTTTGGATTTGGAGTCATTATCGTCCGTTTCAGGTTTGACACCTAATTCATTATCGCTTCTAAATGAGTTTAATTCCTCCTTTGTAATTTCCCCCGTAGAAAAGAGGTCGAAGAGTTCATTTCTTAGGTCAAGTCATGCTTGTTAATCTTTCTTGCTTTGGACTTAGTGGACTTAATCATCACTTTCGGACAAGAAATGAGAAAAGATAAAGAAAATGGAAAGGTAAAGCAAAAAGGCCAATAAAATTGGAGTAAAAAATACGCAAAAAGATAATAAAATTTGGTTAGGTTCAGTTGGACGTTAAAATGAATCTATTCCTTCTAGAATTATCGCATACTATGGCAGTAATATTCGATGATTCATGAGGCAAGTCTACCCCCTCCTTTGAGGTAACTCCATGATAGGGAGAAGGTATTGTTTATCTTTTGTTGCGTTTATTAAACTTTTGTCCTATCGTTTCTAAGATCATCACACAACAAATTTGCGATGATTGGTGATTTGAGAATCGAATCTCCTCCTCCTTTGAACATCTTCATGATAGGGAAGGACAGAGAGGATAAACATCTCCTGAAAACACTCTGTCTTGCTCTGTTCCAGCTCTATTGCAGCAGGGTATTCCTCAGAAACACTGGTCGGACGTCCATTATTCTGTACCGCTGACCATCTTATCAAGCCAACTTTCCAAGCATTTTGTACGGCAGTGGTAGTTTTACAGCAAAACAGAGCAGATCCTGAGGCCAAAACAGAACAATTTTCTAACTGTAAATAGAGCAGGTTCTGGCAGCAAATAGAGGGTTTTCAGAAGGGTATTCTCAGTTACGCACATGTGGTTCCTCGCCTTCCGTTCAAGTCCCCTTTAGTAGCTTTGATTTGTATATATAATTAATTGGTTGCTTTGCTTTCATTTAGACTTGTAATAATTAGTTAATTAATTAGTTTATTCATTTGTGTTTGTAATAATCATTCAGACCCTCTTGTGTGAGGGAAAATTTGTAATATTTATATGTTTCCAAACCCATTTCTTTCTCCCTTTTATTTATACGCTTACCGTTGTTGCATATAGTGTCATGTTTTCATTTCATATCATTGCCATGCTTTGTATCCATTTTTGCATGCATAAGGTTCAATTCATCATTCTTGGATATTATTGTCATTTCCCATTTTTTTGAATACGTGCATTATCACATGCTTTGAGTTAATCCATATGACATGTTAAATAGCCGAACCGAGTAATTGCATCCTTGTATGTGTTGCATTAATCATGTGCATTGTTAGGGTCATCCATTTTTTCTAATCACTTTCTTCTTCATTTTTGGCTTCCCTCAGAGTACTAGGTAGGTATTTTTGGCTTTAGCATATTCATGCGTGTGATTGTTGTCATGCTTAGCATCTTACCATGAGGTTATATGCTTACTCAAAATGAACTGTTTGAATGCCTGTGGATGAAGGTTATTTTACTTGCATTTGGGGATGATTTTGATCAAATGTGCGTACGAGCTCACTTCTTTTCTTTTGTGTGCACTCAAAACTATTTTAACAAAACTCACATAAAATCAAGTCAATTCCAAAGTAAGCGAAATAGTCTATACTTATGTGCCACACATAGTAAGTTAGCATAATAAAATCAGAACAAGAGCATATAATGTTGCTAAAAATCACATCATGATTTGTAGAGGCTGATCTTTGATCGGGTGAGGGGGTGGTCAATTCATGACATTCCTCTCTCATACCTAAGTTCCTAAACCGAGACAACTTTGGTTACAATGGACAAGTGGCCTTTGGCACAAGTCACAGGTTTCCTAAATTTTGAAAAAATATTTAGGTGGCGACTCTGAAATCTGGCAATACAGTCCATTTTTGGCATCTCTGATGATTAATGGATTTTCTAAAGATATGCCAGATTTGGACTCTCATTTGTTTTCTGTTTCACACTGCACTTGTGAAACCTGACTCAGAACCACGGGAGTCCGAACTGTAGGGCTATCGTATCCAATGAGACTAAATCCCTCTGAAGAGCACGAAAAGCTAGCAACAATTTCTGGCGACTCTGCTAGGGACTTAAAGAACTTGACTCGAACTTCATGATGTGAAATTTTATTGACATATATATGTTCTTTGCATTGCATTTTGCACGGTGCTCTTAAGTCACAGTGTTTACCATCTGATATCTTGGACGATTTACCGGAGGCTTGCCAAAATGCTAGTTGGATGTAGGCAATGTCAAGTTGGGAACATAACCCTTGGATCTAGGTTACCGCTGTACTAGTTGATCCTCCTTTCACTTTTCAGTGTTAGGTGTGAGAAGTATATTAGGTAACCTTGCTGTGGTACCCTTTCAACCAGTTGGTCTTGTGCATATAGTAAAGCCCTAGTGACTGTTCCAACATAGGACAAGATGCTCGCCCCGTATTCAGGATTTTGTGATCCTGCTTGTTTGAACTAGTGAAAACTCTAGATCATTCCAAAGTTATGACAGGGTAACCCTACCCCCTCATGAGGTTGTTTTGGCTCTCTTTACCTACTATATGCTATACTATGGATCTATACAAGGGTTCTTGAATTCAGATTACCAGTTCGGTATCAGTTTGTGGGGGCAGAATTTAGCTTTATTGGTAGGGAATATAGTCATACAGCTGTGATCATATCTATTCAAATTTAGGCCGAGGTGTTGTCCGATTTTTTATTATTGCTTTTCTTTTTCTTTATTTCTTTTGCTAGGTAGTATTGAAATAATAGCTTCAGAGCGATCTGATATCCCCCAAGTTTTATGGACTCACGCCAGTAGGCTTTGCAAAATCTGAGATCTAATTGATGGTCAACTAGTGTTAGTCTCTCTCCCACTAGGTGTTCGAAGGAGAAGTATTAGACAGTTATCACTAGTACAAAGCACTCATCAGTCACCTGTTCATTTCCACCCACTCAGTTCACCAATATCTGACTCGCCTAGATCTATAATCGCGCAAAGTGCGGAAAAAGTTACGGTTGATGAGCCTGAGTCTGATTCCACTGAGTCTGTTAAGTCAAAGTCAGATTCGAGTCAGTTTAAGGAGTTTGAGTCTAGTACTTTTGGGGGTGGTAACCCGAGTGCCAAAGTCTTGTCTAGGTCTTCTCTCAGTGTTTCTTTTGAGTCAACTATAATTGAGGACCTTGGCTTTATCAACGAGAATGCAGTAGACTTCGCTTACTTCTCTATGCCTTTAGTTTGCTACACTGATAGTGATTTACAAAATTTTGACTTAAATGAAGAGGAAGAAATTCCTCGAGGTCTAAAAATTTTGATTGACCAAGAGGAGGAGAGGCACGCTTAGTCGCTTTAATGAGATCATTGCAATTAATGTGGGTACTAAGAAAGATCCATGCTTAGTCCAGAATGGTTCCACGTCGTCTTCAGAGGAACGTGAGCATTTAATCACTTTGTTAAAAGATTTCAAAGATGTTTTTGCATGGTTCTACAAAGACATACCTGGAATTAATCTTGAGATTGTACAACACAGGATCCCTCTCAATCCCGAGGCCCGACTAGTCAAGCAGAAACTCTGGAGAATTTGTCCAAATTGGGCACTAAAAATTAAAGATGAAGCCACCAAATACATCGATGCAAGATTCTTGATGGTGTCTAAATATCCGACTTGGTTGGCCAACATTGTTCTAGTTCCAAAGAAAGACGACAGAATCAGAGTTTGCGTCAACTTTAGGGATTCGAATAAGGCTAGTCTGAAGGACGACTTTCCGTTGCCACACATTGATGAGTTGGTAAACGTCACAGTCAGCCATGCCTTGTTATCGTTAATGGATGGATTTTCGGGGTATAACCAGATCATGATGGAACCTGAGGACAAATAAAAGACTGTGTTCACCATGTCATGGCATACCTACTACTACAGAGTCATGCCAATCAAGTTGAAGAACGTCGGGGCTACATATCAGAGGGGTGCAACCACAATACTGCACGACATGATCCATAAAGAAGTCGAGGTGCATGTGGATGACATGATTATAAATCCAAAGAGCGAGAAGGCCACTACAACGTGCCAGAGAAGTTCTTTGAGAGGATCAGGGAGTATCTCTAAAAAATATAATTCATAAGACGGTTTATCTCTAAATTAACTTTGACTCATGAACCACTATTTGGTCTCTTGAAAAAGGTGAAGAAATACCAGTGGGACGATCGATGTCAATTTACTTTCGAACAAATGAAGCAGTACCTTCAGAATCCCCCTTTATTGTCACCACCAAAGCCAAGGAAACCACTGATCATGTACTTGTCAGTAACAGAGTCAACCATGGGATGCATGCTAGCACAAGAATCAGAAACTAAGGTGGAAAAGGCCATTTACTATCTGAGTAAAAAGATGTTGGATTATGAGACCCGTTACACTCCTCTAGAGAAGGCTTGCTTAGCTTTGGTTTGGGCCACTAGGAAGTTGAGACACTATCTATTAGCTCATTTTGTAAATCTAGTTTTGAGATTGGATCCCATTAAATATTTCTTTGAGAAACCGGCACTTACGGGTATGCTAGCTCGTTGATTGCTTCTTCTCTACGAATTTGACCTCAAGTACGTCAAGTCGGTCAAAGGAAAAGTTATAATGAAATTTCTGGCAGGCCCCCCAGTGGAAAGAGATAAAGAACTAGAGTACCTGTTCCTAGATGAGGAGATTTTGTAAATAGAAGAGAAGACGTGGAAAATGAACTTTGATAGAGCAGCTAATCAATATGGTTATGGGATAGGCTTGTTGCTTATAGCACCCGATAATTCCCATATAACCCTAGCTTTCAAAGTTGGGTTCAAAGTATCCAACAATAAAGCAGAGCACGAGACATGTATTGCTAGATTAAAAGCCGCCCTAGAACTAAGGGCAATAAGGTTGGACGTCATCGGAGACTGGAACCTGGTTGTTTCTTAAGCCAATGGAGATTAGAAGAGCAAAGAAGAGAAAATGAAAGTTTATCACTAGACCTTAGACATTCTGATTCCAAGGTTTGAAAAATTGACATTTATACACTTGCTAAGAGAGAACAATCAGTTTGTTGATGCATTGGTAACTCTATCCTCTATGGTCGACATATCGATCAGGGTTAAGATGCGTTCGATTATCATTGAACAGAAGTATGCGCCTACTTATGAGACAATAGCCGCAATAGATGAGGTTCAGAACAAGAACCCCTGGTATCATGACATTTGGAACTTCTTGGAGAAGGATGCGTATCTACTAGGGGGAAATGCCAAGGATAAACGGGAAATACGGCATCTAGCCGTCCGATTCAACATATGTGGAAATTATACATAATAGGGCATCTGGAAATGCACAAGCTTTATGTCGAAGAAGAAGAGTCAAATGTCTCATGGAGGCATCTACGGAGAAGAATGTGGAGCATAGATGAATGGTTTGATGCTGGCCAGGAAAATCCTCAGGCAAGGTTATTGTTAGTTAATCATGGAGGATGATTGTATCAACTTTGTTCGGCGATGCCACAAATGTCAAATCCATGACAATCGTATGAATATCCTGTCGTCAAAGCTCTACAATATGACTTCACCATGGCCTTTCTCAGTCTGGGGAATTGACGGCATCGGCGCGGTCTCGCCAAAGGGCTTGAATGGACACTAGTTCATTTTAGTAACAGTTGAATATTTCACCAGATGGGTGGAGGCACAGTCATATTCTGTGTTGAAAGCGTCGCATGTGGCCAAGTTCATCAGGAACAACATCATCTGCAGGTATGGGGTGCCAAATGAGATAATCTCGGACAATGGCTCACACTTCAAAAAAGAGGTGGTGGATTTGGTTGAGAAATACAACATGGCTTTTCACAAGTCATCAACATATAGACCATAGACCAATGGAGCCGTTGAAGCCGCAAACAAGAATATCAAGAATATTCTGTGAAAGATGGTGGAAACATACAAGGATTGGCTAGATAAACTGCCTTTTGTACTCTGGGGTTATAAAACGTCAATTCGCACATCTACAAAGGCAACCCCCTACTATTTGTTATATGAGATGGAAGTTGTTTTGCTGATCGAGATTGAAGTACCAGCACTGAGAATTATGACCAAGTGTCAGATAGTAGTAGTGGATTGGCAGTAGAACAGGCTCAAAGAATTGATATTGTTTGATGAGAGGAGGTTGAAAGCGTTATATCACATCTAGGGATATCAGCGCAGAATCGCTAAGGCCTTCAACAAGAAGGAGATATGGTGCTCAAAGACAATCGAGCTCCCATCCATGACCCTAAGGTAAGGCTGGGCATAGGGTTATCCAACCCGCCCAAACCACCCTACTCGATCCGAACCGCATGTGTGTAGGCGGTTTCGCAAACACATTAAGGTAGGGTGCGGTTTGGATTTTATATAAATTTTGGGTTGCGGGTGGGTTGCGGGTTTGAACCGTACCTGCCCAACCCATCTGCATTAAATTAATTAATTTTTTTCCCTCTATTTCAAATCTAACTGTCCATCTCACCATCTCACTCACCTCATCTATAACAAACAAAACAAAAAAACCCTAATCGTCTCCTTCACTCTCTCAGTTTTATCTCAACTCATTGCTGTCTCTCTCTCTCACTCTCTCGTTTCGTTGTTCATCTTCATCTTCTGCACCGATCACTCTCTCACTCTCTCGTTGTTCATCTCATCGCACCGATCATCACACCGCCGATCTACTCACAGGTAAACTCTCTCTCTCAATCTCTGTCTCTCTCTCTGTCTCTCTCTCTCTCTCCCTGATCGTTGATTTTTTTTTGTTTTATATGTATATCAGATATCTCTCTGATCTGATCTGTCTCCCTCACTCTCTCATCTCATCAGTCTCACTCTCTGGTTTTGCATCTCTACACCGATCGACTCACAAGTAAGCCTCTCTCTCTCTCTCTCTCTCTCTCTCTCTCTCTCTCTCTCTCCCTGATCTTTCATCTCTGCACCGATCGAATCTGTGTTTCTTTGGAAATAAATCTAATTTTTTTTGGACCAACAGATCTGATTTTTTTTTTTTTGAAATTGAATCTGTAATCTGTGTGTTTGTTTTGGAATTAAATTTGTTCTTAAGAAATTTGTTCTTAAATTTGATCTGTTTGTTTAGGAATGAAATTAAATTTGTTCTTAAATTTCTTTTGGAATTGAATCTGTAACAGTTACCATACAAATTTGTTCTTGAATTTGTTTTGGCCTCTATGTTTGTTTTGTTTTATCTTAGTTGTGTTGAATCTGTGTTGAATCTGTAATGTGTTGACCTTAGTTGTGTTTGTTTTGGCCTCTATTTGGAATGTAAATCTGAATCTGTTATTAAAATTAAATCAGAAATTGAATCTGTTATTAATTGTATATGTTAATTTTATTTAATCTGAATCTGTATGCTAATTTTATTAATTGTGTCTATTATTAAATATGAAATTTGAATCTGTATGTTATTTAATTTTTGGAATTCAGATTGACCAACTAGGTGGAATTCAAAAAAAATAGGTAGGATCTGTATGTTATTTAATTCTGAATTCAATCTATTTACATTGAATCTGTCTATTTACATTCAAACTGATTGATTATGTCTGTATAATTTTGGAATTCAATTTGTTATTAAAATTGAATCTGTGTCTGTAAAATTGATTCTGTGACTGTATTTTTGTAATCCAGTTTAAATGGAGTATAGTATTCAATCTCCCGCAATCAATCTTGTACCTCTGGAATCCTCTAATTCTCAAATGAATCCTCTCTTAGTCGAACCCAAACCTGAACTTGAACCTAAGCCTTCTACACCCCCAAAGAGAAAGAGTGAGGGTGGAGGGGAGAGAGCACCAACCATAGTTTGGGATCGTTTTGACAAGATTGTAGGGACCGATGGGAAGCGTAGAGCCATATGTAAATATTGTAAGAAAGAGTATATAGCTGACTCTAGAACTCATGGGACTAGTAATTTGAGGAGTCATACACCCAATTATAAAGAATATCCAAATAGGGATACAGATGGTCAACAAACACTAAATCTTAAACCGAAACAAAATGAAGAGGGTGTTGAGGTTGTAGCAACAATTTTTAATTTTGATACTTATAAAAGGGCTCTTGCAGAGATGGTGGTCATTGATGAGTTGCCATTTAGATTTGTGGAGGGTGTTGGGTTTAGAAGATTTTGTAATGTCATTCAACCCAAATTCACACTAATTCCCTCTCGTCAAACCATATCTAGAGAAGTGCTCAATATATTCAAGAATAAAAGGGATAAGTTAAAGAAGGCCATGAAGGGTAGTTCGTAGAATTTGCTTTACTACGGACACTTGGACATCTATTCAGAATTTGTGTTATATGTGTTTGACTACTCATTTCATTGATAATAACTGAAAACTTCAAAAAAGAATCATAAATTTTCAACAAGTTGGGGATCACAAAGGAGAAACATTGGGTCAAAAAATTGAGTCGTGTTTGATTGAGTGAAACATTGATAGCATATTCACCTTATCAGTTGTTAATGCTAGTTCTAATAATCTTACAATTCAATATTTGAAAACGATAACCAAAGATTGGAAGGGAACTATTTTGCAACATGAGTTTATTCATATGCGTTGTTGTGCACATATTCTTAATCTCGTTGTGAGTGATGGGTTGAAAGAAATGGATGATTCTATTGCCAATATTAGACTTGCGGTGAGATATGTGAGGTCTTCTCCTCATAGGCATGATGTTTTTAAGAAGTGTGCGGCCACACTCAAACTTGATTCAAAAGCTCTTGTATGCCTAGATGTACCAACTAGGTGGAACTTTACCTACTTGATGTTAGAGGCCGCCAAAAAGTATGAGGAGGCTTTTAACCGATTGAAGTTTGTGGATTCCAACTTTGAACCTTATTTCAAGGATGTTGATGGTGGCATAAGAAGAAGTCCGAATGAGTTGGATTGGAAAAAGTATAGAATTTTTTTGAGGTTTCTAAAATTATTTTATGTTGCAACTAAGAAATTTTCGGGGTCTCTCTTTGTTACTTCCAATGCTTTTTAGAAAGAGATGTTTGTTATTGAAAGCAAAATTAACCAATTAATTTTGGAGGAGGATGATACTTTGAGCACAATGGCAAAGACTATGAAGCTAAAGTTTAGCAAGTATTGGAGGGATGGAAGTAAAATCAATTTGTTGTTGTATGTTGCGGTGGTTCTGGATCCTACCAAAAAAATGACATACTTGGAGTTTTGTTTTTCCAATTTATTTCTTGGAGATAATAGGAAGGTGGAAGAGATGGTAGACAAGGTTAAGAGTTGCTTGAGTCATTTGTATAGCCATTATGTCACACTTTATCCTTCAAATGATAAACTTCCAAGTGTGAGTGAAGTTGTGAATATGGTGGAAGATGATGATGATGATGATCCCTATTCTTTAGTTGACACCCAATTTAATTCATATTTCGAGGGGCGATGCACTAGTGGATCTAAGTCGGAATTGGAACAATATTTATCCGAGGTTGAACATTTTGCAAAGAATCAAACATTTGAGATTTTGGATTATTGGAAGGTGAATGCAACCAAATATAGGATGTTATCACAACTTGCAAGGGATGTGTTGGCCATGCCTATTTCTACCGTTGCATCGGAGTCGGTTTTTAGTACGGGAGGGCGTATTCTTGACCCATTTCGAGTTCACTCTCGCCTTCTATGGTTGAAGCTCTTGTATGTACTCCAAATTGGCTTCGAAGCAACCTTCCAAATTCTCTTCGAAAGACGATGGATGATGTGGAAGAATTTGAGCAATCTGACTCGGGTAAATGAGAATTTATTTATCTTTATTTTTATTTGTATTATTCATTTTCTAATGTAAGTTTTATTAATTTTCTCTTGTTGACTTCTAATTAGGTACTTTGGAGCCAAGCTCATCTTCAACTTCAACCTATAATGTTGATACTATAATTGATGTCTAATATCCTTTTTCTCATTGGTAATTTTTTCATATACTCAACACATTTTCTTACTATATTGAGATGCAATATATAGACATTTTTTTTATCTTTTCATTTCTTACTATAATTGAAGATTAAAGTTTATATTTTTTCAATTTGTTTTTGTGTAGGGTTCATCAACCAAATGCATGGAATTGGAATTGGAATTGGAATTGGAATTGGAATTTGTGAAAGTTGAATTAGATGTGATTCATGAAGATGAAGTTTGATATCTTAGAAATGTTTTAATTTTATTTCATGGGTTTGTATTGAATGAAGTTTGACAACAATTTTTTTTTTTAATTGCGTTTTGGTTTTGGATGAATGTAAGTTAATGAATTTTTATTTTTTTTTTCCATTTTGGATGAATGTAAGTTAATGAAGAATTACTTTTTTTTTTGGGGGGGGGGGGAGGTTAGGAATGATGAATGTTGAATTTTCAATGTAGGATTTTTTTATTTGGGTTATGAATGATGAATGTAGAATGAATGCAAGTTAATGATAGAATGTAGATTTTGAATGATTTGTTTAGATTACGAATTGAATTTGTTGTGTTTTTTATTTTATAAGTTTTTTATAAGTTTTAATTCATTAAATATTAATGTTAGAGCATTTTAGAAAATATGAGAAAAAATGTCCAAAATAAAGATTGACAAAATGGGGAAAAAAAAGGTTTAAAAATAAATTTTTGAAAAAAAAGTTCAATCCGCAAACCGCCTGCAAACCGCCCACAACCGGCCACACATCCGCGAACCCTATCCGCACAAACTACAAACCGCATTGCGTGCAGTTGCGGGTTGACTTTTTCCTAAACCGCATAGATGCGGGCGGGTCCAAACCGAACCGCAAACCGTCCCAAACCGAACCGCGGACACCCCTACCCTAAGGGCAGGTTCCGACCTAATTGGACTAGTCCCTACATCATCAAATCTATCTGGTTAAGAGGAGCAATCATCCTCATGGATTTAGATGGGTTGGAGTTCTCACAACCGATCAACATGGACAAGTTAAAGAAATACTATCCTTGAGATGCTCGCTAGGCCGAAAACCAGAAAGGGCGACCTAGGCAAAAGTTAGAGCACGAAAAGTTGGCAATAATAAAAATAGAGCTCGCAAGGTTGAAAACTCGAAAGGACAGCTTTGTCAAAAGTTAGAGTGCAAAAGGAAAGAGTTAATACTAGAGTGAACTTTTACCGAACTACATAAGGCATGATTCCCATCTTTGGGATACGTAGGCAACTTCATCTTGAAGTTCGGCCCTAACCATTTTCAACTTAACTGTCCTATCAATTGTTTGATCAGTCCATCTCACCATTTGTTGGCTTGGTTGTTTTACCTCCATTTGGCAAAAGGGTCAGTTGCAAGATGAAGCAAGGAGCAGAACAACAGTAAAGGTGAATGTAATTACAGGCAATTATAATCTTTTTGATTCAGGGTCGTATGTCTTAAAGATTGATTCCATGTGTATCTGACATTGACTGTTCACGAAAATTGTTTTGGAAACTTTTAATGAATTTGATTTTCTCAAAATTTTACTTTTTGCAACACATACCATTCTTTTGACCAAAAAGGAAACTTTTCAGTACTTGCAATTTTAATTAAATGATTTCAACACAAGTACATCCTCCAACTCTTAGGTTAAACCAAAGTTGCTTTTACATCATAAAAAAACTTGAAAAGAAAAGTCATAGTTATAAACTAGGGGCACATATGAGTCAGGTAGTGGTCTTCTGCCACTTGCCCGCACTTGCAGTAGTCTTTGCCACCAAGGATGGCCTAACATGTGTCTCATCCTCAAGCCAAGCCTAGTACTCGCCAAAAAGGGCACAACTGAAGCTAGCAGCGGGGGCCAAAAGCACTCCCATCCTCCAATCAACAACATATCGAGCCAAGTACGAAGCATGAACTGGAAATAGAGCAAGGTATTCGACCCCCTCATCTTAACGAGTCTGATCATGCCAAAACTGGCGTCTGAACCAGAATAGGAAGTAGAAAACACAGTGTGTAAGGTCAATCAACCGTATACGCTGGCTGGCGAGACATGCTGTAGCTCATCTCGGACAAATTAAGCCAGGGGCATTGCCAAGCGATGTTGTAGACACCCCATTTTTGACCGTCCTCAAGACTTGGACGTCATCGTTTGAACACTCGGTGATCATCCATGCTCGTGTTCGTTTTGAGTTCCCGAAGGTCTCGGCTACGCACCTTGCCTTAGGATCTCTCAACTTGTCTATTTTGTGCTAGGTTGTGGACTAAGGACTTGTGGTTTTGCTTCTGAGGGAAGAGGGTGGCTTGTTGGCCATCCCCTCAACCCATCGGCTAAGGCATTGTGCCATCGGCCATGTTTTCTTGCCATCGGCCAAAAGTGGTGGCCGATCGGCACTCTTTTTGGTCGATCGGGCATATTTTTTAGCCGAGACCGTTCCATCTACTTTTTGCAAATATTTTGTGCCAGCTGTGATAGCTGGCAGGGACAATTCTCATCCTCCATACACATGTATGGAGGGATTTGTTTCAAGACTCAAACTTGTTGAACAAGCTTGAGAATTAAAATTCTATAAGAAGGGAGCCTCCCCTCCCTTTCCAGAGGTTCTGAAAATTGTATACACAAGTTCTATATCTTTTTCTCTCTATATTCAACCTCTCTCTCTATATTCTACCTCTTTCTCTTGTTTTACCTTGGTTTGTACTCAAAAGTGTAGAATCTTCATACTATTGCACACAAACACCTAGAAATACACCATCCTTTTGTTGCTGAGGTACTAGGGAGTTTGTTTTGGTGTTCTTGGGTTGGTTTGAACTCAGAAAAGTTGCTGGAGCAGTGTTCTTGAAGGTGTTCTTCAAAGGTGAGCAACTAACCTTTCAATCCCCCATTCTTGGTTAAGCTTTTAGACCTATTTTCATATTGTTTTAAGCTTAACTCTAAACTATAAAAAGTTCTAATTTTTCATGATTGTGAAGTTTGTTTAAGGTTACTTTTTGGTTGGGGGTTGTCTACCCCCTCTTAGGCCTTGTTAGGACTTATTTTGTGCCTTTCCTTTTGGGCTTTGGAGCCATCTTGTTTTGTCCTTCTCACCACTGAAATCCAAAGAATTTTTAGTGGTGGAGAAGTGGTTTTGGAGTCTTGAATAGGAGAGGGACACCCCCCTCTCCTTGTGTCTCATATGCTTGTATTGATGGCTCATAATGGTAACATGTTTTCTTAGTATATTTTGGCTTCATTTCAGTAAGTATTTGGTGTTATTTTGTCATGATTTACCTCTATCTAAAGTTGTTTTGATAGCATCTTGCATGCTTCATGCACTTGTCTTGCAATCCTCTCAATTGCCTTAACATGCATCAAGTGTTTAGACCATCATTCTTGCATACTTTGGCTCAACTCAAAGGAGCTTTTAGTCATGTTTTACCATGCTTGAGCTCTGTTTCATGTTGTTTTGGTCATGCATGCATTGTTTTGTATAGCCTTGGTTCAATCTAGCTTGTTGGCTTTGAGTGTCCAAGTCATTAGCATGCATTGCTTGGACCATCTTCATGATTTGGCATCATTTCATATGTGATTTCAGTCCATGTAGTGTAGCCATACACTTGCCTTTATCATCCCTTCAATGCTTTGAAGGTTTGGTGTTTTTGTGCTTCAAGAATGGATCACTATGCATGTCATCATACTTAGGCTTTTAGGATGCCATATCAGTGGGTTTTGGGGCTTATTTTAACATGCCATAACTCTGTTTTTCATTGGTTAAGTCATGCCATGTTGGTTGTAATAGGTGTAGTGTAATACCCCTTGTTAGCCTTCCATGCCTCATGTCTTTTGGACTTTTGTTCTAGCTTGTGTTGGCTAGGTTCGAACTTGTTTTTTTGGCCTTGTATTGACCCGCCTTAGGACTGTTTTGGGTGCCCTTGGCCCTTTGGGGCTTGATTCTTGTAGCCTCGGTACAAGCTCTTTGGCTAGCCTTAAGCCTTGAGCTTCCTTGCATGCTATGCTTGACTTGTTTGAGTGGTTTGGCACCACTCCTTGCATGATTTCAGAGCTTACCTCGTTGCCACATTATCATGTTTGTCACTCATTGCTCATGTTTGAGAATTGTGTCCTTATGCCTAAGTGATAGGCCAATTGGCATGCATGCTTGTTTTGCATTTCATTCCATTATTTCATCACTTTTGGCCACTGATTTTGGGCATGGCTGAGGTCTGCCCATCTTTAGTTTAAGTCCATTTACCATGTTGTTCAATGTTGCTACTTTACATCATGCTTGCATGCTTGAGTTACATGACATTTGCATGCTTGTCCATCTTTGCGTGCCATGCATGTTTGTATGATTAGGTTGCATTTTGCGTACTTGTTAGATTGCATGTTGTCACAAGCTTGTTGTTGGCATTATTGTTGCATGCCTATTGCATTGCATTTTGCATGCTTATTACATTGCACGTTTGCATGTTTAGGTTGCATTGCATTTGGCATGCTCATGTTTCATTGCATAACATCCCCATGTTGCATGCAATGCATTGTGTTTGGTTTGGGTGTTAAACCAAACACGAGGACCGAGGGACGTTTCGTACTTGAAGTGATGAAACATGCCTCAATTCTCGGTCGCCGGCACTCTTGATCCAACATGATAGAGTGTGAGGCATTCATGTGTTTTGTGCATTCATTCCATATTGATTTGTGCAATTCGGTCTCTTTGGCCATCATGCATCGAAATGCGTGATTGATGGCCTGAGGGTCTCACACTACACTCCTTTGAGTCTCAAACATGATAAGGGGTGTAGTTGCGTAACATCTTCTTGCAAATGTATTGCCATACCCTTATTTGTCCTCTGCTGCAGTAACCAGGAGCAGTCTGCAGGAAGGAATGGCTGATCAGCTATCTTCAGTGCCGATTGGCTAACAATCTTTGGCCAATGGACTAAAACGTGGTCGATGACCCTTTTCCCTTGGCCGATGGCCATATATTTTGGCCGATGGCCTCTCAGTATATCCATGAAGTGGTTCAAAAATATCACAGAAATTTTCACAGTTTTCAGAAGTCAAAAACAGTGCAAACAGAGGCAACATGAGGCATGGCAACGGATTTTCGAGCGAGGCGATCGAGCATGCATCATTCATCATTTCGAGGCAGAGTTGTGGCAGCCTGTTTTAGTTTCTTACTTAGTTGATTTTGTAACTTAATTAATTTGTTTAATTAGTTAAGGGTTGTGTAATATTTAATTAGCTAGGGTAGTTAGTTAATTAGTTGGTTTGTATTATATATTCGGACCCTCCGTCGAGAGGGCAAATGTTGTAATAAGTGTGTGTGTGTGTGTGTATGTGTGTGTGTGTGTGTGTGTGTGTGTGAATGTCTTCCAACCCCACGTCTTTCTCCCTTTTACATACCAACTTTTGATGGTTAGTTTTAGAACATGTTTCGATTAGCATCCTTATGCTATGCATGTTTGCATTCATTCATCTGTCTTGCATGCACCGGGCATGGCGCATCATACTAACTACATTGTATTTCAATACCGATTTGAATACATGATTATCAAGTTGCATTTCACATGACACCTTAGAATAGCCGAACCTATTTTTAGTTGCATTTTGCATGTGTTGCATTAGCCATCTTAACATAGCTAGGATCATGCATTGATTACTAACTAGCTATGTTTTGGCTCGAAGTATTAGGTAAGCTTTTATGCTTTAGCATCTTGCACGAGTGTGAGTCTTGCCATGATAGCACGCTTGCCATGATAGCATGCTTGCCATGAGGCTAACGGCTTAAGTGGTTAACTACCTGAATGCCTGTGGATGAAGGTTGGATTACTTGAGGGTGGCAAAATCATGTTTCCTAAGCCCACTCGAGGGTGGCAAATCCACGTCTTAGCCTACTTGCAAGTAGCACCTTCAAACCATTTTCAAACAAACAAACATGAAATATTTTGTTACAACTTAGGCGATCTAGTCTATACTTCTATGCTGTGCGCATCACATAGTAATTCTAGCTAACAAACTGGGATAAGAACACATGTGTTTTCAAAAATAAAATATCATGTTAGTAAAGGCCGATCTTTGATCGGTCGAGCGGGGGTGCTCATTGCATGATCTTCCCCTCTCGTACCCAAGTTCCAAAGCCGAGGCAACTTTGGTGATGACGGACACGTGGCCTTAGGCACGAGTCAGGGTTTCCTAAATTTCCCAAAACAAAACATTTAGGAGGCGACTCTGTATCTGGCAAAGCAGTCCATGTTTGGCACTTCTTTATAAAAATTAGTTTTCCAAAATGATTTGCCGAATTTGGACTCTTTGGTGATTTATCGGTCTTGCATTGCACTCTGCGAGATTAGATTTAGAACCATGACATTGAGTCCGAACTGTAGTAACTAATGAACAAAACGGATTTCACGCCAATTTCGCAAGTGGAGCCGGGACGTTCGGGCACGTCTACAGATGTCAGTCACAGATCTACTGCACATCCAGTCACACCATAACACCTCTATGGGAAAGCTCACAAGTTATGGGAAGTATAATCTGGCAGAATACTCGAGGCAAGGATCCACCACTTTCAGCCTATCTATCAACCACACCTAGGAAGGGATAAAATAATAAGAGAGATTAAAGAATAGAGAGATGTGCGTTAAGAGAAAAAATAAGGAAAGGGCTTTGGGAAAAAAAAGAGACTGAGTGCCAAAAGTGATGTGAGAAATCAAAAATGAGAGAGGATGGGAAACAATACCTGAAGAAGTAGTGGACTCCCCGCAAACCGAGAAGTCTCTCACCGGTGGAAAGCATCTAAACCCATTAAGGTTTCAGCCAGTGCCAAGCTGATATAGCTTTGGCCCTCATTGAGGCATTGAGCCACTTCAATCAATCAAATGCTGACACTACTGTCACTAGAGGCAAGAAGATAATGGGCGAGCAAACATATGCAGAGAGCATGTTGGCAATAACCTCGCCAAAGAAGATCATGCCTATTTCCGATATCGGAAAAATGGTGAATCGGGTCAAGAATGTTCAACTCTCTATCATGAGCCAAAAACCTAGCCTTGTTGAAAGAGAGGCCGCACATCTGTTAAAAAGCCCAAGCATGGCCAAAAAGGGGTTGAGGCATAATTTCTTCATTACGCCAGGACTCCATTAACACTTGAAACTCCTCAAGAGTGGGACATAGCTCTTGTGATCCAAAGAAAAATACATCAGTAATTGGGTTCCAACAGTAGGCAACAACGTGGAGAAATGGAAAACAAAGCAAAGTGTGGCTCAAGGAAAAAAAGGCGTTTATGCCGAAGCCGTTGAAATTTACCTTTTTCGTGCCGTCCAAAGTGGTTGTCCAATCTTTGAGCTTCTCCACAAGGAAAATCTCCATTTTCAGAGAAAACTACCAACAAGATGATGTTTTGATCGTAGAAGCAGCAAAATAAGACCTTTATAGAAGATTAAGGTGTGTGAGTGGTTGACAGTTGTTGCCAGCTGTCCAACCGCAGGTCTTGGCTGACCAACCACTTCACCTGCTAGATGTACATTTCATTGTCCGATCGACCAAGTATGCCGACCAAACAGCTTGGCAATAGTATTATGTCTGCCCTCTTTGTTTTCGATTCTTGTTTTGAGTCTTTTGTTTCTAGCAAGTGTGAATAGATGTATATAGGTTGTTTTTATTTTGTTTTTTTTTCTTTGTTGAGTCATTTTCTGTATTTTGGTCAGTTGTAGGCATGGTATCCGATTAAGAACTCGTTCAAATTTGATCATTCTCAGTTTCAAATTCAGATACAATCATTTTTACACGTGTTGTGCCATTCTCGAGACGCTATGCAAAGGAAAAATTCCTTCTTTTATAAACTACAGGGTTTGACCCCAATCACAGTTTTTACAAAAGAGAAAATACAAGTTTTCAAAAGCAAAAAGTAGAGAACCTATCTAAAGTATACAATTTTTGTACTATAAAGCAAAAGAAAAGAAAAAAGAAAAGTGCAAAAGCAATGTCCACCTAGTCAGGTGCGTCGGGAAGCCCTCTTCGTCCTCTTTCAAGGACAAGACTCGGGATTACTGTCATCGTCAGCACCATTATCACTAGAAGAATGTGACTCTGAGCCAGAATCATTGTCCCCATCCCCACACTCGAATTGCTCACTCATGATCTCCTCGGTGTCTTCAGTCTCAGTATCTTCACCGGTTAAATTCGTCTTAGTGGACGAAGAAGCCCCCTACACGTGGGACTCTCTGTCTCTACTCTAACTCCGGCTTTGGCACTGTGCACCTCTGCCCCTACCTCTACCTTTGCCCTCACCTCTACTATGTGCAAGGCCCATCTGTCTCCCTTCCCCGCAGCTGGAAGATGTGCCACAGTGGTCTCTGCTGCAAGCAGAGACTAAAAGAGTTTGCAAAATAGGATATCAGTACAGTTTTGTGCAGAAGTAGTATGAATATGGCAAAAGAAAATCAGTGCATGACAGATGAGAAAAATGAGGTACCTAATGACCGTGGTAGGCGAGCAGGGCCTCCCTCCTCCGTACCAACTGGACTAAGGAGTCGACAAACTGAAGGAGGCCGTCTACGTAACCCACCGGTACCTACAAGTGAGTTTAAACATTAGTACACAGAAAAGAGATTATGAAATAAAAACTGCAAGACAAATTTCATGCATCCTGCACGTTAGGGTTCCTAATGTACTCGCGCTCTTCCGAGTACTCAATCGGATTCTAGTGGGCTGTCACATTCGGTCACTAGTATGTGATCGTGGTCGGGATCACCGGAAGACCGGCTACATGAATGGAAGGAGCAACCCCTCTAACATCAAGCTCAGCAGCATGAGCGGCACCTCTGGCAAAGGGTACATCTGCAGCGCCACCTGTACGGGCTCTAGTCAGATGCGGTATAAGGTGGGTTCTGATGAAGGCATCGTAGTCCCCAACTCTACAGAACAGATCAGCATCCTGCCCTGCTATAAACTACACGATAGCCTCGATAGGAAGACTATTGGAGGTGCTCATAGATAGCCGAGGAGGAGTAGGAACAACAGGGTCGAGTAGGCCCAGGGTCTGGCATACCAAGCGCCACCCTAGGTACTATGTCTGGCATAAAGGACCCTCTAGTAGAGTCCATAACTGAGAGGTATCCCAGGACCTAGCGTACTCATCCCGTGTCCCTACAGGCATGACCACCCATGGCTGCCATGTAACCTACAAACAGAGAATTGACATTTGCAGTTGTTGTCAGTTGTCAGAGTATGGAATAAAATCAGTAGAGATGGAATGGAATGGGTATGAGTTTCAGATTACCTCACATACCATCACTGTATCAAAGAAGCGGAGATAGTAGGCGAAGCTTGTGACACTTTGGTAGCGAGGGTAGCGCCTGCCATCATACAACCTCGAGTAAGGCACAGCCATGCCACCTCATCTCTTGGAACCATGGCAAGAGCCGGAAAGTAGGCGTATACCCAGAGCTATAAGAAGAGAACAGTTTGTGTGTTAACAGGTTGCAAACAAAAATAAAGGCAGAAAATGCAAAGCAAAAAGCATGATTTACAAACAAAAATTGAAATAGATGTTCAGGGTATACCTCACAAGCTCTCCAGTAGCCTCTAACCATGTTCCCTTTCTTGCGGGAATCGGAGCTCATGTAGCCATACAAGGTAACGAAGACAGCGCCACCCCAGTTATAATAGCGCACAAGGGGCAACACCACCAAAGCGCTCAACAGATACAGGCCCACGGTGTTCCACCTATTTGCGAACAAGGTGGTACCAAGGAGATAGATCAAGAATTTGCGGGTAAACTATTCCATCTACACCTCAGTCTCTAGCTGGCTCCCGTGGAAGTGGTCAAAGAACCAGCTGTACCTCACCATGGATGGCCTATCTAATAGAGGGCGTGCTCCCAAAAGATGGATCTACGCGACCCGCCACTGGCCTATGTCAAGATCGAAGGATATTGGATCACCCCTTACTCGTAGCTCCGTGATCATGGAGAAACCGTGGGGCGTCGTCATTAGCTCTCCGGTATTGGAGAAGTGAAAGGAGTTGGTGTTGTCCCACCACCTCTCCTCCTGGGCGCCAAGCAAGGGCCGACTAGCCTAGAGCCGTGAGAGCCCGAAACAGAATTGCCTCATCAACCATCTCCTAGACTCGAGTGGGGAGCTTCTGGTACTAGTCCCTCGCGGTCACTGTGCCGTAACCTCTCTAGACATAGGCATCACCTTATGTTGAAAGAAGAATTTGTTAGATGCATAACAAGATAAAGGGTTGTAAATGAATGTCAAAGAAAGAAAAATGCATGAAAAGAAGCAAGATTTCTTACCACAGAAGCGTCATGGGAGAGGTGCGAGGTGCTCTCTCGCAAAAAAAGAAGTCATCGGGCATACCTGAGGCAAAGTCCTCAAACGGAAACATCCCACCAGGGGCCATTGCATGCGTGCATAGGTGGTAGGCAGCTAGGTCGAATGGCCTCACCCTCAGTGGTGGTAGCTCGGGCTCAAGCTCTAAAGGGTAAATCTCCTCCACAACAATGTTTGTAGTAATGTCCTTTGATGCTCTGTCAGCCTCTTCTATTATCGAATCCTTTCCACCCGCGTTAGGCAGAAATAAAGGAAAAAGTGAATAATAATGAGAAACCCAAAAACTCCAAAACCAAGCCCTATGAGAGAGAAAGCGGAGGAAAAAGTGAAAATACAGGATGAGTACATAGAAACCAAGGAAAACTAGTGAGAAACAAGCAAAAAACAATAAGAAACCCAAAACTCAACCAAATCAAAATTCAATCGGTTCAAAACAAAGAGGGCCAAATGGGTTTCGCGAATAAAGTTTACGTGGGTCATTGGGTAATGTGAATAAAGTGAAAATCTAGGGAGAGAGAGAGAGAGAGAAAGAGAGAGAGAGAGAGAGAGAGAGAGACTAAAGAGAGAGGGATGTGATTTTCGGATGCAAGGTGTATGAAAAATGAGGCTTAACTTGTGGTTTAAAGACCCACTGGTGTTAAAACCCCAAACTGCCCCCGAAACAGGTTGGGTGGTTGGCCGTCCAACATTTTTGCTGGTCTACCGCTTTATTTTGCCTACCAATTCTTCAAGTGGTCCTGATGTGTTCATGCTGAGATCTTATTTATTCTGTGCATGGAGGGTCTCGTGTTCATCCTAACAAGGAAAATTGAAGTATTTAGGTTTGGTTCAGCCTTAGAAAATTTCGGGATTGCATTCTGGATGCACCATTCCAAGTCCTGTCATTTCTTCGAAGTGTGATAGTGCCCCAATCTCAAGCTTCACCAAGTTGTATCCTTTTCTAAGCATTTGAGGACCTCCAAATGGTAAGTCAGAGTTGGAATGGAGATCTTTATGAGGTGTTTTCAAAAACAACTACTTTACTTTGCATCTATCTAGACATCATCCTCTACATTGCAATTTTGTTTATCGCATCCATTACATCCATTTACATCATGCATTACCTTGTACTATCTATCCTTTCAGGCCAAAGCGCGATTAGGATTATTGTCCCCCCAGCTTATCTCAAGACATGTGAAACATGTTCCTGAGCGGTTTCTATTCCTCAGGACATGTGAATCTTAGGGTATGTGATGGCATATCCCTGTGCATGGTAGGGTGTTCTCTGCCATGTTCCTTATGAGATGCTTCCGATGGCACCACTTTGTTTATCTTCTTTATTACATTGCATGGAACATGCATCACATCACATTTCATATAAATCACAGAAATTGTATCGCACTCATGTATATCTTCCCTGTATCATCTTGTTACTTGCATCCTTGTTAAATCCTTTCTTCGCGAAGCGTAGTTTGGTTTGCACCCTCCACCCTGTCTGCGTGAAGTGTAGTTTGGCATGGAGCTTTTACCCTTTCTGCTCGAAACGTAGTTTGGCTTGTAACCCTTACCTTTTCTGCGAGAAGTGTTGTTTGGCATGGAGCTTTTACCCTTTCTACACGAAGCGTAGTTTGGCTTGTACCCCTTACCCTTTCTGCACAAAGCGTAGCTTGGCTTGTACGCCTTACCCTTTCTGCGCGAAGCGTAGTTTGGCTTGCACCCTCCACCCTTTTTGCGCAAAGTGTAGTTTGGCATAGAGCTTTTACCCTTTATGCGCGAAATGTAGTTTGGCTTGCACCCCTTACCCTTTCTGCGAGAAGCGTAGTTTTGATTGGAACTTTTACCCTTTCTGTGTGAAGCATAGTTTGGCTTGTACCCCTTACCCTTTCTGCGTAAAGTGTAGTTTGGCTTGCACCCTCCACCTTTTTTGCGCGAAGCATAGTTTAGCATGGAGTTTTTATCCTTTCTGCAAGAAGTGTAGTTTGGCTTGCACCCTCCATCCTTTCTGCAAAAAGCGTAGTTTGGCATGGAGTTTTTACCCTTTCTGCGCGAAGCTTAGTTTGGCTTGCACCCTCCACCCTTTCTGCGCAAAGCGTATTTGGCATGGAGCTTTTCCCCTTTCCACGTGAAGCATGGTTTGGCTTGCATATGTTCACCCTTTCTACGGGAAGCGTAGTTTGACTAACCTTCCCTCTCTCCGTATGAGATACAGTCAGATATACCTCTTGGTTACGCTACCTTTGTACTCATTTCGCATGAAAGGCGTCAAAATGTTAATTTACCTAATTACAGCCTTCCCTCTCTCCGTATGAGATACGACTAGACACGCATGTTGGTTACACCGTCTTTCCTCCTTTCGCATGAAACGTGTTTGGAATTGATGTTTGCTTACTCATTTCCAAGTGAGACACGGATGGACTTGTTTTAATCTAGGCGTGAGGATTGTTTCATCCATATGTTGTCATCTATTTATTACTCATTGCATTGTTTTACATGATCATGGATTTTCAAAAATAATGAGCTTCGTGAAGCGTGAAAGTTCAGTGCCCAAGTGTATTCATGGGCATATCATTTGCAATTTGCACTTGAACTATGTACGTTTGATTCCTTGCAAAGGGATATGTAAACTAATTTTGAGTTCAACCAATTGCATTTACATTTTGTTTGTGTGCCCAAGTCTTACGGCCTTATCAAAAGGGTCATCTTCGGACTTTGACATTCACTCGCGTCATTTCATAAGTTCGAGTTCTATCAAAGAGGGGCAACTATAGACACCCCATTTTGACCACCCTTAAGACTTGGGTGCGACACTCTGAACACTCAATGATGAAATGTTACGCTCTGCAATCGTTCAAAATCTTCAGCAAACTGCTTCGGTTTCAAGCTTTAAAACCTAAACCTTGTCCCCCCTTTGGACCAAAACCTTATTTTTTTTAGCCCGACTACTCAGAGAACAGCTGGCCAGCAAATATTCGACAGGCCATTTTCATTTGGCCGCCTGTGCCTCCTCATGGCTAGCATGTTCAGCGTAACAGATATTTTCATAGCTACCACCTGCTCCCATGCACATGCTTTGGCCAGCTGTCTTTGATACAGATATTTTCAATGTAAGAACCTATTTTTCTATAAATACAAGACCCCCCTCATGGTTTGGGGTTAGAAAAATTCTCCAAGAGCCTACAGCTTGCCCAACCATCTTCTCTACCCTCTTGGAATATACATACACAATACATACACCTTATAAGCTTAAACTTGAAGCTTTTGCTGAGGTTCTTGAAGATAATTTCAGACCCTAGAGAGTGTTAAGAGTGTGGTTTGTGAACTAAGAAGAACATCTTGTGTTTCAAAGGGTAATCTTTGAACTCTTCAACCATATTTCCTCTCTCTTTTTCTTATATTTACTTGTTGTTTTCTGAGTGTTTTGAGGCCTGAAATATGTGATTTAATGTCAGAAAAAGGGGATGGGTTAGCCACCCTTCCTTAGGTTTGTTGGTTCCTTAGGCTTGTTGGTTAGATGAAACCCCTTGGTGTTATTCCACTTTTGCCCACTTTTTCCACCTCATAAACTTGATTTTTAGCATTGTTTTTGTGCTGTTTGGGTGCTTTTTAATATGTTAAGTTATGCTTTGAATACTATAGTTGTGTTGTTGTAAGTCCTCCCAGATTTGGTGTGTTTAGAACATAGTTGCCAATTCATTTGAGTTCATAGTCTTTTCCTTCATTTTTATAGCTTTCATGTATATATTCATGTCATTGTAGTCATCCACTTTTCATTCATACTATACAACCTTCCCTTTTTACTCTTTCGATCAAAGGTTGTATCAAATGGAGAGGCATTGTTCTTGGTATAATGGAGGTGTTTCTTGTGCTAAATGGTTTAATCTCTTTGGAGGTTCATTCCAGGGCATCACGTTTTCCTTATACTAAGCACAATCTCTTGTTTGACATCTCCTCTAGTCACCGGTGTGTTACTTTTAAGGGACTAATTTTCTAGTTAGACCCTTGGAAATCATAAAGGAAGGATTCATTATGGCTCATTATCGGGTTTGGATTTGGAGTCATTATCGTCGGTTTCGGGTTTGACTCCAAATTCATTATCTCTTGTAAATGAGTTTGATTCCTCCTTTGTAATTTCTCCCGTAGAAAAAGGGTCGAAGAGTTCATTTCTCAAGTCAAGTCATGCTTGTTAATCTTTCTTGCTTTGGACTTAGCGGACTTAATCATCACTTTCGGACAAAAAAGGAGAAAAGATAAGGAAAATGGAAAGGTAAAGTAAAAAGGCTAATAAAATTGGAGTAAAAAAGAGGTAAAATGATAATAAAGTTTGGTTAGGTTCAGTCGGACGTTATACTGAATCTATTGCTTCTAGAATTATCGCATACTATTTCAGTGATGTTCGATGATTCATGAGGCAAGTCTACCCCATCCCTTGAGGTAACTCCATCATAGGGAGGAGGTATTGTTTATCTTTTGTTGCATTTATTAAACTCTTGTCCTATCGTTTCTAAGATCATAACACAACAAATTTGTGATGATTGATGATTTGAGAATCGAATCTACTCCTCCCTTGAACATCTTCATGATAGGGAAGGGCTGAGAGAATAAACATCTCCTGGAAACACTTCGTCTTGCTCTGTTCCAGCTCTGTTGCAGCAAGGTATTCCTCAAAAACAGTGGCTAGCTGGCCATTATTCTGTACGGCTGACCATCTTATCAAGCCGACCGGCCAAGCATTTTGTACGACGGTAGTAGCTTTACAGCTGAACATAGTAGATCCTGAGGCCAAAATAGAACAATTTTCTGACTGTAAGTAAAGCAGGTTCAGGTAGCAAACAAAGAGGTTTCTGGAGGGTGTTCTCGGTTGCGCACATGCGGTTCCTCGCCTCCCGTTCAAGTCCCCTTTAGTAGCTTTGATTCGTATATGTAATTAATTAGTTGCTTTGCTTTCATTCAGACTTGTAATAATTAGTTAATTTAGTTTATTCATTTGTGTTTGTAATAATCATTCGGACCCTCTTGTGCGAGGGAAAATCTATAATATTTGTATGTCTTCCAATCCCCATTTCTTTCTCCTTTTTATTTATATGTTTACCATGGTTGCATACAGTCACGCTTTCGTTTCATATCATTGCCATGCTTTGTATCCATTTTTTGCATATATAAGGTTCGGTTCATCACTCTTGAATATTATTGTCATCTCTTATTTTCTTGAATATGTGCGTTATCGCATACTTTGAGTTAACCCATGTGACATGTTAAATAGCCGAACCTAGTAGTTGCATCCTTGTATGCGTTGCATTAATCATGTGCATTGTTAGGGCCATACATTTTTTTCTAATCACTTTCTTTTCCTTTGGCTTACCTCGGAGTACTAGGTGAGTATTGTTGGCTTTAGCATATTCATGCGTGTGATTGTTTCCATGCTTAGCATTTTACCATGAGGCTACGTGCTTACTTGAAATGAACAATTTGAATGCATGCAAATGAATGTTATTTTACTTGCATTTGGGAATGATTTTGATCAAATGTATGTACGAGCTCATTTCTTTCCTTTTATGTGCACTCAAAACTCTTTTAACAAAACTCACATAAAATCAAGTCATTTCCAAAGCAATCGAAACAGTGTATACTTGTATGCCTCACATAGTAAGTTAGCATAATAAAATCAGAGCAAGAGCATATAATGTTGATAAAAATCACATCATGATTAGTAGAAGCCAATCTTTAATCAAGTGAGGGGAGTGCTCAATTCATGACATTCCCTTCTCATACCTAAGTTCCCGAATCGAGACAATTTTGGTTACAACAGACAAGTGGCCTTTGGCCTGAGTCACAGGTTTCCTAAATTTTCCAAAAACATTTAGGTGGCGACTCTGAAATCTGGCAATGCAGTCTATTTTTGGCATCTCTGATGATTAATGAATTTTCTGAAGATTTGTTGGATTTGGACTCTCATTTGTTTTCTATTTTACATTGCACTTGTGAAACTAGATTTAGAATCACGGGAGTCTGAACTGTAGGGCTATCGTATCCAAGGAGACTAAATGCCTCCGAGTAGCACGAAAAGATAGCTACAACTGTCTTTGGGTAATTTTAGTACTGGTATAAAGAAATAAATAGAGAAAAATAAGAGAAGTAAATAATACCGTAGGTAGCATCCATATTTTTAATTTTTTTATCAAACACTCAAAAATAATTATATCTTTTTATTTCATCCTAAGCAAATATATCTCACTCATGCTAGCTAATTATTTATCCTATCTATAATCATATATTTCACAATTCTATATATGATCCTTAGCATAAATCCAATCTAATTTTTATTTCATCTAATCTCATAGTATAACCTTATCCCTTTCAATCCTATCAATAATCTCATCTTATTTTATCTCATAAATTTTAATTCCATCTAATAGCTTTATCCCTCATGATCTTATCAATAATCTCGTAGTATAATTTTATCCCTCACAGCCTTATGAGTAATATCATCGTATCTAATCTTATTGTATAATTTCATCCCTCACAATCTTATTAATAACCTCATTGTATCTCATCTCATAAATAAAAAAATAATACTATATATATATTTATTGATAGATATTAAGCCTTCATTTAGCATAAATGGTTTGGGCTAAAATAGCCACAAAACGACAAAATAGACGAAAAAAATTAATATGACAAAATGTTACATTCAAACCATACTCATTTCATTTTTTCTCTCACAAAAGTTAAAAAAACTAAGAAACTATATCAAATGAGACTTTTTAACCCCAGGCTAAATAGTTAAAAAGTTAAAAAGCCAACTCACATCTCAAACAAACCCTAATGATATTTAAATTGAGAAAAAAATAGCACACATATAATATTAAATCAATTTTAATAAATTTTCCCACCATGTGTGACAAAGGATGTGGTCCCTCCATCTGATTTGTCAATCAAAATAGAGCAATGTTGTGGCATACACCCTTTAAAAGGTGTGTCATATGCACTTTATTACATATTTTTGTGATAAATATTATGTATTTTTAGATAAATATTAGTTTTTTTTTTTTTTGGTAAGAGTTAAGATAATTTGTAATTTAAAAATGAAATTACACATTTTGTGATAGTGCCACGCATTTTTTAAATAATTTTACACATTTTTTTATCCAAGAATTTTTTAACTACAAAATATGTAATAATATCATAAATTACATACAGTAATATTACGACCCACCCTTATCAACCAGAAATTATCCATAATATTCATATTGTAATTTAGATTTATTTTACATGTGAACCCTACATAGATTCTATATTACACAAATTAATCTCCACCACGCAATTACTCACCCAGAAAGAGTAGGTTTGTAGACATTTTCAATTACATAACATACATCAAGACTAAAAATATCACATCAAACTACAAAATGAAGGGAAAATTTTAGTTCAAGTTAAATTTAAAAAAAAATAATTACAGATAAATAATTTTTATAAATATTAATTATTAAAATTATAATTTGAATCATGAATAACTTTTTAAAAGTAGCACTGTGTGGTAAATTCTCCCAAAATGAAACTACAAAATGACAAAACATCAATCATAAAGGCCAAACAAAATAGAAGGATAAAATTAACTTTCAAAGGTGGACGAAGTTCTTTATTAATATGGATAGCTATAATAAATCTTACAAGTTGGACAGAACTTTTTAATTCATATAATAATTGATATTTATTTCATCAGAAGTTTATTAATAGTATGAATATAGAAAAAAATAATATTATCATATCTTTTATATTAAATTATATATTTTTTATCTAGTAAGTATTTATATTTTTTATATTATCTGCATTGATATCCATATCTTTAATTTTAGAGTTTGTTTAGCATTCTTTAAAGAAGTGCACTTGGGTCACATTACTTATCTATTTTTCTATACATATTTTCGCCAAAAATAGAAAAATATATATATAATTATTTAGATCAACTCAAATAATCTTTTACTAAAAAACTGTTCGTATAATTATATTAAAATTGTAAATTTTCTTATTATTCTGTATAATTTTAAGAAAAACTAGTGTATTTTTTTTTTTTTTGGTTAAAAAAAAATTATATGTTCATTTTATTTGATTGTTATTTTCAGATGTCTTGTGAAAGTGTGATGTTCTGCAGAAACAACTAGAAGAAAAAGAAGATGATGATGATGATGATGATTATTATGAATAGATGCTGATGTGATCAGATAAGGGAAGACAGGTGGGCATAATATGGAGCGGGGGCCGGTTCTCTGTCTAATGCAGAAATTCCTCAGAAAAACAAGATGGGAACGTGGTTTCCATCATCCTCATCCATCATCATCCAAAAATGATTTTTTATTTTTTATTTTTTTTATGTTTTTTTAGTTTGAGTAAGCCAACATTCCTTATTGAAACATAAGTAAAAATGAGAAATTCTATGTGTACTGTATATTCCACATGTAACTTTCGTGAAACCTCACTTATAATTTATTATTGTGTTAATTATGATTTAGAGTTGTTTTGGATATAATTTATATTTTGATTTTATTGTAAAAAAATGTATAGAAAAATAAAGAGTTAATATGACTGAAATAAGGTAATAAGCCAATAATTGGCTTATTTATTGTGTTTCCAAACCAAGCCTAATTATGTTAATTATGACATTAGTTTAGTTATGATTCAAAAGATCTTTGATTCTACCTTTTGTGATATTTGGTTATCGCTTAATTTTTTTTATTATTGAAAAGGATTTGGTTATGACATTTATGATAATCAACACCACAAATATTATAATTTACATATGTTATATATTATTTTAATAATATTTTGAGGTTGTGTACCATAACATGACGATATAAATATATATATATATATGTATAAACTATATTATGAAAATATTTTACAATGTGTAAAAAGAAAAGATACATTGAAATTATAAATATTTTGACATTTTTTATTTCTTAATAACAATACTTACTTCCCATAACATAAAAACAAAAAAAGTATATATACAAAATATTGTAATTAAAAAAAAGAAAAAATTGGTGATAAATCTAATATAAGGATTGCTTTAGGCGTTGGTTCCACTAACTATTTTTTGTTGGTGAGAAATACACGTTTTGAGAAATATTGTGGTGAAAAGTACCTTTTGTTGTTTTGGAAGACATTTTCTTTCCAGTTTAGCACTTTTATATTTAAATTTTTTTAATTTATCTGTTAAAATTGTTCAAAAATATATATGTTGAAATTATCTGTTCAAAAAATTTATCTATTCCTATTTGTTGAAATTATGGGTTCAAAATTCCTATCTGTTAGAATTATACGTTCAAAAAATCTATCTGTTCAAATTATCTATTTGTTCAAATTCTCTCTTAACATTATCTGTTGAAGAATTAGAAAACAGATAGAAAAGAGAAAAGAAATTTGCAGAGAAATGGCTTCACTAATTGAAGAACACAAGACCAAATGAAATCTAAGGCAAACTTCACTTTACCTTCCTATAGTTTGGGTAATGTGCAGTTTACCCCCCTAACCTTTGAAATGACCACATAACCCCTACATGGTTTGTGGACCAAAACGCACACTAACTTATGTTAAATGAACATAGAAATTGACTTTTATGACCTCTTCTCTCTCTCTCTCTCTCTCTCTCTCTCTGAATTAGACCTATATATATATATATATATTCTTTCTTCTTCCTTCCATAGCTACCAACTATAGCAAATTCCATTCTAAATTACGCAAGCAAAATCCATTATAACCACTAATGAGAACACAACCCTTAATAGTTTTCACACGCCTTCCTTTCACCACCCCAACCCCTATAACCCTTTCGTAGATTCTAGAGAGAGAATAGATAAATTTAGAGAGAGAAAAAGAAGATTAGCAGAGGGCTTTAGAGGAAAAGTAAAGATGAGGGAGATTGGTGGTTCATATTTGAAAAGGCCATGAAACATAACTTTTTGTTAAGACCCATATGAGATTTGTGTGTAATTAAAGATTCAATTCATGCATGACCGTATAGCTTCCCTTGCTAGTGGGTTGTACAGTCGTGAACACCCCACTAGTTCGCTCATAAATACATAACTTGGTAAATTAATAGTATATTCGTATATATTTTTACATATGTGTGTGTGTAATTTTTTTTTATTTTAATAAGAATACCTTGTGTACAGAAATGGTAGTGGTGTGCTTTTCATTAAGATTGAATTCAAAAAATGTGGAAATTGAATACAAAAATCATGGTGATACATTATATTAAATACAGAAATGCTTTCCATTAAAAATTACATACAAAAAAATGCAATAATTGAAATTAGTGGTGATGTTAGGTTGAATACATACATAAATACAAAAAGACATATACATATGCACACATATATATATATATATATATATATGCGTACATGTATATATACATACACCATGTATAACAGAACAAAAAAAAAATTCACAAATTCAAAGTTCATTCACAAGATAAAATGTGTGTATGGAGATATCAGAGAGAGAACTAAAAGGGGAAAGAGAAAGAGAGATAGTATATAATAGAGAGGAAGATCTATATAAAAACTAAAAAGTAAAATTAGATAGAAAGAATAGAGAGAGAAAGATCTGTATCAAAAAAAAAATCAAGAGAAAGAACAATGGCATTCTTTTGTAAATTTAAAGATATGAAAAGGGTATTTGTGTCTTAAAGAATGGCTTAATCATCAAATCATCATGTCAATGTCATTTTCAGTTAACTTCAACGGAAAAGCAAACGGTACGTTTTGCTCCATAAACTACATGTGGGTTATGTGGTCATTTCCAAACGTTAGGAGAGTAAACACATGGCCTAAACCACGGGGCTAAAGTGAAGTTTGCCCATAAATCTATTTGTCAAAAATGAAGAACACAAGACCAATCTCTCTTTCTCTCTCTCTCTGATCTAGGCTCCATCTCTCTAATCTGTTCAATTTTTCTTACAAAATTATTAGACTTGCCTATAGACAATCTCCACCCAATCTTAATACCATTTTTTAAAAATTTTCTTTGGTTTGAAATTTGTAAGAAAAACTACAATGGTTGTTGACGCCTCTTTCTATTTGATCTCAAATATTTACGGCTCTCTCTCTCTCTCTCTCTCTCTCTCTCTCTCTTCCTTTCCCTCTAATGCAACCCTCACATTCAATATCTTCTTTCTAAGACTTGGGCACCACTGCAAAGCAACGATCGATCAAGTAGGTCTCTTAAAGATCAATCATTGACCATGACAACTAGGGACTATTGTTCCATATCCCACTTTCTATTTGATCTCAAACCCATTTACAATACTCTTTTGTTGATGCCTTCATCCTCAAACTCAGTATAATCATAACCAGCACCATTATCCTCCTCATCGAGTCCACCAAATCAGGAACATAGAAAGCTTAGATTTGTATATTTTGTTAATCCAAACCATTAGATCTGTATATTTTTTATCCGATCTAAAACATAGAAAGCTTAAACCAGGCAAGATCTAACCCGCATACGCCTAGATCTGAAGAACAACATGCTTTTAAATGGATAGCTTTTGAAGTAGATGAAGAGGCGAGTCACAGCCAATCTCAACGACTTTCTCACTTTATAACGCCCTGATATTTCACCTCCATTCACGATGCTAATTCAAGAATATCATGAAAAATAAGGATAATGCAAAACTTTAAATAATCTGTTGCGTGTATCAAAATCTTCTTTTCTCCCTTGAACTGTTAATATGGTTACATCATTGTTTAAACACGGTATCAAATGAATCACAAGTTCAAAGCATAAGAGATGATACAAACAAAATGCCTTAAGGGTTTACATCTTTCAAGGATTTTTCCTTGAGTACACAAAAGATGGAGTTCAAACTCTAGACAAAAGTAGCCCATGGCTTCATCACTTAACACAAAAAGGAGCCTATGTACTCTCATCCACAATTACTTCTCTATGTTAGTCACTTTGGTTACGCGTCTACATCATTCCTTGAAAGGTTGTTAGTTTTGGGGTAAGCAATTGCCCAGTAGGAAATACAATTAAGAGATTATATAATTAACTGAGATATATATGATCCGCAATTCAATAGATGAAAAAACCCATATTCGTTCCTTTGTAAAACTTTAGAGATCAGACTAAACATTGTTCGTGACTAATTTATTCATTTTCACAATTATGGGGTATAAATACACAATGATGTCCACTTACAAGAGCCATAAACTGCAAGTACGAAAATACATACATATAAGTGCATAGAAAATACAATCCTACATCTGTTGACTTTAGAAACAGCGGGACATTGTGCACCCAACACCTCATTCCTCCATATTTGCCAACTCTATAAATGGTTGGCACATGGACACCCAAAATCATGTTTTCCATATTCGCCGACTCTAAAAACGGGACGCTCATGGACACCCTAAAACATTTCCTACATTCATCCAGCAATAAGCACAAGATAGGGCAATTGGGCACCTTGACTCTCCACGCGCGTACCAAATACATAACACAACCCAAATCAAGACCCAACTCACAATCCGGACTCATACGCTATTTAACCCTCTTCCAATATGTTCCAAATATTGACAATTCCAAGTCACAGTATAATTAATGAATGCATATGATATATGAGTTCACAAAACTCAATTTCTCCTAGGGTGATTTTGATTCACAACAATCCAACAATTTAAACATTTCTAATTGAGTTAATTCCTCAAGTCATACCCATCATCATCTCAAGATTTCGTAAGAAGTTCCCAGCATTTCATGTTTCAACATAATAATCAAGTCAATACCTCAAAATTCATGATTAGAAGGCCAATTGAACCAAAATCCCCTTGTTGAACAACTTTGAAAATTAGGGTTTTAAAAAAACATTAGGGCTTTTAAAGCATTTAAAAGTCAATTCTCATCATCTATAACATAATTGTCAACACCAAACACAAATCCCTTAAGAAATTTACAAGGAATGACCCCTCATTTTTGCCAAAATCCACTAGATAACACATCAATTCTCACACTTTTAAATATCTATATAACTATAATGACAGTACCACATACACATTCCAAATCAAAGTGTTAGTTTTTTTCTCTTGGCAACCCCGTTTGACAAAACTCTTTTAAGTTGTATTTGTTTTCGCACTTTTTATTTCAGTGAGGCTATGAGTGTTTAGATGCGAATCCAACCCGAATTGTGCCTTGTAGAGAAGTTTGTGATGTTAATACTTTCAAGATTGCCACTTCGCTGATTATGACGGGGATCGAGCTGCCTGGTCAGCTTGCGGTGGTCTAGGGGGCAGCGCCCTTTGGCGGGTCTGGGGCAGCGCCATGGCGGGGTCGAGGGGCAGCGCCCCCGAAGCAAAATGTAAAATTGCATTCGAAGTTGCATGTCTGCCCTTGCTCGCTCGAGCGAAGGAGTGCTCACTCGAGCGAAGGCTGCGTCTGGCAAAAAACCTGAAAGAGATGAATGTGCACTCGAGCGAAGCTAGCGTGGCTCGAGCAAAGCCACTTATGGAAAACACGCGTTTTTGGTTCCTCGCTCGAGCGAGCTTCGCAGTCCCAGATTTCTATAAGTACGGGTTTCTGTCAGATTTTAGGATTACTTCTCCAGATCTTCTTCTTGGGTTCTAGGCTTTATATCTGGGGATATTTTACAAGTTTTCTTTGATGTTTTGATTGAGTATTCAACTCATGGGTTAAGAAGAATACATCAAAGGTTTGTTTGTTCATTCTATACAAAAGAGAGAGTTGTTCTTCAGTGGATTCTGAAGAATTTGAGCCTGAAGCTTTGGTGGATTCTGGAGTGGCTCATCGCCAAAACAATTCCGAGGTGAAGATGGGGTTGGAAGAGACACATAGAGGTTGGTTCAATTCGGGCGTGGATTCGCTAGGTAATTGAGAGTATACGTGTGTAATTCCTTTATATCTTCTTAGTGGATTGTTTTGTGGCTGTTGCCCGTGATTTTTTTTATCACAATTGGAGGTGTCCAATTGTGGTTTTTCCATGTAAAATCGTTGTGTCGATTTGTCTTGATTGTTTGATTGGGATTGTTATATACTGCTTAAAATTGATACATAATCACAAATCAACATCTAGGGGATTTCTAGATTTTTCAATAAGATATAAGGAGTTCAAAGTACCCCCTACAAAGGATTGAAGGAAAATGGTGAATACCCAACTCCAAACATCAAAAGATGACAAAATAATTAGTAGAACTTTAGATCTAGACTTGTTCTTTAACCCCCTTTGAAGATCTAAGGTGAATGTTGGTAGAAATCAAGAGGAATCAAGTGTTTATGGGCTAGGGTTTCGGAAATGGGTGAGAGAATGAGAGAAAAAGTGAGAAAAAAAGGTGTTTGAATCGACTTTTAAGTGTGTTGTCTCAAACAGACCGATCGAGCGAACTTTCCATCACGTGAGTGAAGTGCAAAATACAAGGAGATCGCTCGAGCAAACTTTCCATCGCTCAAGTGGTAAATGCACAGTCCTAGAAGTTTTACAGAGCTACAGTGAAAATACTGGGTGATGTAGGACGAAAGGTACCACATTGAGGCAGCTTGAGTTACATTTATAGTCTTTGAATTTTGTTTATTTGGTGGAGATGATGTGCTTTGTGCACTTGTATAGATTTGGCATGCAACACGGAGATTCAAGCAAAAAGTGGTGCAAAAGCAGATTCTCCGTGCGAGTAGTGAAAATTCCTAGCCTGCCACCTCACTGCACGTGCGGCCAGGCTCCACCGCATGCGTGGCCCATATGGGCGCTCAGGCGATCTACCTAGGGTTGCATGCGCCAAAATTGAAGTCTATTCTGCTGGGAATAAAACGAAGAAAAGATGATATTTTTAGGGTTCAAAAATATTTCAAGGAAAAGAAGAGGCTAGGGTTTGAAGCGAGAAGATTCTCAAGCTTTAAGGATAATTTTATGGAGACTTCTTCTACTTCTTCCCACTCCTATATGAGTGGCTAGGGTCCTATTTCTAGGGTTTTGATGAAACCATAGCCAAGTAAATAGGTTTTCTTATTAGTTTTCTTTTATGTAATGGTTTGAACAGTTGTACGGTTGTTAAGAAGTTGACTAATATATTTTTTTTATTATTTCATTGAGTATTCTGCTCTCCGTGATTGTTGAATTCTTTCCATACAATGGTTTTCTATTCTTTCTTGTTCAAGTTATGAGACGAGCCATACTACGAGGGACAAGTCGTGTTGCTAGTTTAGAGTGAACAACTCGTACTACTCGAGACGGTTCGTGGCTATACATTGAACGTGTTAATTCTCTTGATAAATGTTTCGAGCTTGTAGTTGCAACGCATTATTTAGTTTGAACCGTAACATAATTGAGTCTCAAATTGAAACCTCATTTATGTAACTAGTGGTGAATTCATGACCCTAGATTTTTCTCACAACCAGTAAATTCCAATTTTGCTTTTAATTGCTTAGTTAAATCTCTTAGTTTATTTTAGTTATTACTAGTTTATGAATCATCATCTTTTTAATCAAAATTGAATTAGGAATTTAACAATTAAATTAGTTTTATTTTCCGTTTGTCCCTGTGGATCGATACCTAAACTTATTGTTATTCTAAAGAATTTGGTATAGTTTAGTATTTATTTTTGGTGTGTGAAATGACCTATCAAATTTTGGTGACATTGCTGGGGATTTCTGGTGAAACTAATTAATTTAAAGTTACATTCTTATTTTAATTTTTAGTTTAGGATTTTATGCTTTTGTGTTGCTAAGTGTGCACAGTTTTGGCAAGTGGAGCTATCATCGAAGTGCAAGCGGAGTGCAACCAAGCTTTCAAAACAAACCGCATAAAAAAAAAAAAAAAAAGCAAATACTCTCAAGCAAAGCACCAAAATGCTAAACATAGAGAGCTCAAGTGGAGGTTAGAGACAATGGTCTACACGTCAAGCACCAGCAAGACGAGTAAAGCATTTTCATAAAACCGTTGTGAGTATTTTCTCTTTTGATATTTTACTCTCATAACTTAGTGCACTAGAGTCGGAACTTTGTGTGTGTGTGCGTGTGTATGTGTGTACGTGCGCGTGTGTGTGTGAGTGTGTGTGTGAGTGGTGTGTGCAAGGGCGTAGTTCTTGTCGCCCTGAATTGTGGAGTTTGGACCTTGAACTAGAAATGACTCTTAAGAACCTTTGAGCCTCTTCCCGTGTTCTCCATATCGATACTTCGAGCCATTAGAGATGGCGAACCCGAATGGCCTAAATGAGCCCAACTAGACCCTTAAGGATTACTTCACACCCATTGCATATACATCACCATCATGCATTCAGTTACCCGACACCACCACTTCTCATTATGAGATTAAGCCTAGTACCATCCAAATGCTCCCATCATTTTATGAACTAGCTCATGATGACCCTTACAAACATCTGCTTGAATTTTTGAAAATTTGCTCTACAGTGAGGATCCACAATTCCACCGATGAGGCCTTAATGTTGCGACTGTTCCCATTTTCACTGAAGGACAAAGCCAAACATTGGCTGAACTCCTTACCTACTAATTCTGTCACAACATGGGACCAATTACAGCAGAAGTTTTTGGAGAAGTACTTTCCCATTGGTAAAACCAACCAACGCAGGCGAGCCATCACCAATTTTGCTCAAATTAATGGCGAGCAATTTCATGAAACATGGAAAAGACTTCGTAACCTTCTCCAACAATGTCCCCACCACCAAGTTCCTGATTGGCAACTTGTTCAAACATTTTACTATGGCTTAACTGAGTCTCATTGGCAAATGGTGGATTCTTCTTGTGGTAGGACATTCATGTCCAAAAATGACGCTGAGGCATGGAAATTATTTGAGAACCTAAGTGATAATTCCTTTCACCATGCCTCCGCAGCCCGGCAAGTCCGACAACCGGTAGTTGGAGCCCCGAAAAGAGGGGGCATTTATGAGGTAGGGCAAAACCTAGACTTAGCCCAATTAGTAGAGGCATTGTCCTACAAAAAGGACCTAGACATTGCACAGTTAAGGAAAAATAATGACTTGTTTGGATCCGTAGCCTTTTAAGCTTAAGTTATTAAGCCCATAGGGGTGTCTTCACACCTAGTTCCCTAAAACTGTCTAGTTTGGGAGTCATTAGCCCAATGTTTGCTACATGAGTTGATTAGAAAGCTTAATGGATTAGGACATTACACAGTCTAAAATAATAAATAAATAAATAATAATAAAAAATATAAAGAAAAATTTGATAATCTTGGTTGCAAAAGTTTATTTTTTATGTATATGTCGGGTGTTATTATAAGTTACACTAGGCTATGATAATGAACAGTTAACTAGTTATGGGGACTGCACTTTCCACCAAGCGCACTGATGATGTTTTTACTGGCATTCGCAAGTACAAAGGACTTAAATTTAGCAATAACTAAATTGTGATTCTTGCTCAATAGATTCCTCTATGCTTGTCCACTATGCCTTCAATGGCTCATCACGTCTTAATATCACACTGTAGTTGGCATATAAGTTAATTGAATCATTTCTGGAAACCCTCACAAGACTATACTCGTCCACCTGAGGTAACTTTGTGGTTTAAAGGCTTATTACATATGCTAAATGCAATCATGATCCCTACAAAAGTGGCTTAGAGTATTTTATTTTTCTTATTTCTATTGTTTTGCTCGAGGACGAGCAAAATGTATGTTGGGGGATGTGATGATGTGTTTTGTTATTTGGTGGAGATGATGTGTTTTGTGCACTTGTACAGATTTGGCAGGCAACACGCAAATTCAAGCAAAATGTGGTGCAAAAGCAGATTCTCTGTGCAAGTAGTGAAAATTATCGGCCTGCTACCTCACTGCATGTGCAGCCAAGCTCCACCGTACTTACGGCCCACCACCGCTCGGGCAGCCCAACTAGTGTTGCGTGCACAAAAATTGAAGTCTGTTCTGCTAGGAATAAAAAAAGAAAAGAGGCTTCTTTTGGGGTTCGAAAATATTTCAAGGAAAAAGAGAGGCTAGGGTTTGAAGAGAGGGGATTCTCAAGCTTCAAGGATAATTTCATGGAGGCTTCTTCTTCTTCTACTTCTTTTCATTCCTCCATGAGTGGCTAGGCTCCTATTTCTAGGGTTTTAATGAAACCCTAGCCAAGTAAATAGGTTTTCTTTATGGTTTTCTTTTATGTAATGGTTTGAACAGCTGTATGGTTCTCAAGAAGTTTCCTAATACATTTTTCCATTATTTCTTCAAGTATTCTGCTTTCTGTGATTGTTGAATACTTTCCGTACAATGGTTTTCTACTCTTTCATGTTCATGGTATGAGATGAGCCATACTACAAAGGACAAGTCGTGTTGTTACCCTAGTTTAGAGCGAATGACTCGTATTACTTGAGATGGTTCGTGCCTATATATTGAATGTGTTAAATCTCTTGATAAATGCTTTGAGCATGTAGTTGCGAAGTATTATTTAGTTTGATTCATAACATAATTGAGTCTCAAATTGAAACCTTATTTATGTAACTAGTCGTGAATTCATTACCCTAGGTTTTTCTCAAAATCAGTAAATTCCAATTTAACTTTTAATTGCTTAGTTTAATCTCATAGTTTATTTTAGTTATTACTAGTTTATTAATCATCATCTTTTTAACCAAAATTGAATTAGAAATTTAACAATTAAATTAGTTTAATTTCTCATTTGTCCCTATGCATCGATACATGGACTTACCGTTATTCTAAAGAATTTAGTATAGTTTAGTGTTTATTTTTGTTGTGTGAAATAGCCCATCACTGGTGTAGCTCAACTTTTCATGCTCCTTCCAAAAGACGACTAGTCCCATAGTTCGGACTCACGTGGTTCTGAATCTGATTTCATAAGTGCAATATGAAATAGTGAAAACACAAAACGAATCCAAATCCGGCAATTTTTTTGAAAAATAGATGTTTGAATCAAATGCCAAAAATGGACTGCATTGCCAGATTTCAGAGTCGCCACCTAAATATTTTCGAAAAATTTAGAAAACCCAAGACTCGTGCCAAAAGCCATTAGTCCGTCATCACCAAAATGTCTCGACTCGGGAACTTAGGTATGAGAGGGAAAGGTCATGAATTGAGCACCCCACTCACCCGATCAAAGATCAATATCTACTAATCATGATGTGATTTTTAGTTACATTATATACTCTTGTTCCGATTATTAGGCTAACTTACTATGTGATGCACACAAGGTATAGACTAATTTGCAAGAATTGGAACATTTGATTTCGTGTTTTATTTGAAATAGTTTTGTCAATTTGCCACTTGAAAAAGTGGGCTTAAAATAGACATTTAATCAAACTGTCCCAATTCAAGGAACTAGCCTTCATCCACAGGCATTCAAACAGCTATATCATTTAAGCAATTAGCTTTATGGAAATATGCTTGGCATGGCAACACAAATATTCGATGCAAGATGCTATAACTCAAAATTGCTCACCTAGTACTCCGAGCCAAAACAAAGCAAAATAGTGTGCATGTTCCTAACTAATGCAATATGACAAATGCAAGGCACACATTATGTATTTTATAGGCTCGACTATGAGCATGGCATATGATTCCATTCAAGACATGCGATAGAACACATATTCAAGTAATGAATTTGAACATTAATATTGGGTTAGTATGATGAGCCGAGCCTTGAATGCATGCAAGACAATGGATGCAAGGCATAAAAATGCTAATTTGAAAAATAATGTCCTACACAAACCATCGTAAGAAAGTAAGTAAAAAGGAGAAAGATGTGGGGTTAGAAGACATACAACTTATTACATAATTGCCCTCGTGCAAGAGGGTGCGAATCAAAGTCCGAAAGTCCAAATTAAACTAATTTTTACAAAATCGGATGAATAAATAAGCGAAGAATTAACTAGCTAACTACTCTTTTACAACAAGGATAACCATGATAAGTAAACTAACTATTTAAGCTAACTAGCTATAACAATTACAAATAAACAATAATAATAATTACAACACTAATAATTAACAAGACTAATTATAACAATAATAATTAATTAATTAATTAATTACAACAATGCACGGAACATTAATTGATAATAATGATGTAAGCAAGGATGCACAAGGGTTGCATGCACAATGTCCAAGAATAACTTTGTCTGCCTAGGCTTGCTTTGTTTCACCTTCATCCACTACCCTCTGTTTTCTGCAAAATGCACTGCCAACCAAACATTGATGACCGACCGGCCTTCAATGAAGCTTGGCCGGCCTTTAAAAAGGCCGACCGTGCCTCAATTTCATGCAAAATTCTGTTTTGTGTTTTGAAGTGAAAACAGTAAAGACATAGTGTTCTGAACTCCGTTTGTCCCTCCCACACATCTCTGTCACAGGAAAGCCTCGAGAGAAGGTTGGAATTGTTTCCAAAACCATCAGTGAGCAAGTTGATTTCTTGATGATTTCGGGTACAATTTGGACAAAAATCAATAAATGCAATGAACAACAACCACCCCTCCTTCCTATCATAGAGTAAACTCAAAAAGGGAGGTATAGGCATTTCAAGATTTATCAAAACATCATGAATTGATGTAAGACAACCTTTGACACAATGGATTCGACATAACATCCTGCTAAACCCCAAGCAATATGACTCATTTTCTTTATATGGGTTGGTTCATTTTAAGCCAAATCCATTAGTCTTTACCATCCTTTAATCCATTAAGTCCAAGATGATTGTTACGTCCACTAGAGATTACGTCTACTAAGTGAGAAATATGTCAAACGTGAGGTGATTCTCAACATGAAAAAAAGACTACACCGTTAGTAATGAATCTCTGTAGAGATTAAGCCATTAAGCATAAATCGCTAGTTCATGTTTTGAATAACCGTCAACCGATTTAAACAACTCTCAAATGAAAGAAATGAATGATAAGTTGATTATTAAATGAGGTTCTTAAACATGGAAATTAGTTAAAGAATAGCTAAGAACAATATACAACACGTTATGTAGGCAAACTTATGAGTCAACAACCAAGCTAATCAAAGCATGAACTATTTAAACAACCTAGAAAGTCCTAAAACAACCCTCAAGTGATGAAAAGCAGTGGCTCAAAGTGCATGAAAATAGCCAAAAAAGCTAATCAACAAAGAGAGAAAACATGACTAGAAAGTAAGAATAAAGAGGGATGGCTAACCCCTCCATTTTTGAAACCTCAAAGCATGATTTTTAGCCCTTTTTCAACTCTGAAAATCAATTTAGAAAGCAAAGAAAAAGAGTGTAAAAGAAAGGGTTTGAGCTATAGGTAAAGGTGTAGAAAGAGTGTAAACTCTCTCTACCCTTTTGGTAGCTCTCCAAACCCAAACTCAAACACTTGAATAAGAATCAAAACAACACAAGACTACAAGAACTATATAGCAATAGATAGAACAAGAAGTAAAAGAAAGGTTGACAAGATTATACCTCTTAAAGAAGTGAGCTTTTGCTTATGAATGAAACTAAGTCTCAACACACTCTCAAGTTTGAATTATGGTGTTCAAGGCTCAACCAAGGTTCCTAAGCTAAGGTGTGAAGGTGTGTATGGTGTATGGATATAGAGTCAAGGTGATAGGCTTGCTCAAAGGGTTGCTTACATAAGAAGAAAGAGAAGAAGGAGCTCTTAAGAAGGTGTAGAGGCTTTTTAGAAATTCTCCAACCCTCAAAACAGAGATATATGATCGTTTTTATAGAATTTGAGCAAGAGGCATCATAAATATCTTCAAAAATGGATAACTGGTGGGCTCCTATCCAAAACAGTGTTTCTCGCTACTAAGGCACGGCTAGCATTCAATAGCCACGACCGCGCCTCAATGTGTTCCCCTGTTTTTCTGCTTCAGACTCAACATAAGGTGGCACAATGTGTAAAAATGGATTTCTTGGGTATAATCAGTGGAAATATGGGAGGTTTGATATTGTTTCGGAGCTCAAAACATGGCCCTTTCATTTAGACCTCGAACCACGCACAACACCACTTTCATTATCGACTGTATCGGGCAAAGCGCTCGAGTCTTGCGGGCAATCAAAAATAGGGTGTCCACAGTTGCCCCTCTTTGACAGAGCTTAAACTCATAAAGTGACATGAGTGAATGCCAAAGCCTAGAGAAGACCCATTTGACAAGCCCACAAGGCTCGGGCAAGAAATCAAGACATAAATGCAAAGATTAAACTCGAGGGAAAAATGCAAAATCAAAATACAGCAAATAACTTACGATCATGCAATGAAACACTTATGAGCATGCAATGAAACATAATGTAAATGAAACAATGAAGCACTTGAATACCAATAAAGCAATGAAACAATGCTATAATCTAAACAAGAAAACAAAGTTTAAACGAAAACATAAATCAAAGAAAAACAAATCCTGCCGTGTCTCACACAGAAAGAAGTGAATAAAAAGACACATCTCACGTGGAAAGGACAAAGAAAGAACAAACGAACCTACATCTCCCATAGGAAAGATGTAAGAAAATGCAGACCTAATTACGCCTCACGTAGGAAGGGTAAAGGGCGACATAACCATCGAATGCACCCGAGGTCTCAATCGAGATCCTAACACGTCTCACGCGATAGGAGAAAGGGTGGTGTGAACAACGGGCCACCCGCTATTTTTTAACCGAGGTAAACAATCCTAATGCGTTGCACGCGAGGGAAGGAAAGATGGTGTGAACAACGAGCACACCCACTGTTTTTAACTGAGGTAAACAATCCTAATGTGTCGCATGCGAAAGGAGGAAAGTGGTGTGAACATCGGGTGTACCCAATGTTTTTAATCGAGGATACAATCCTAACACGTTGCACGCGATAGGAGAAAAAGTGGTGCAAACACCTGGCGCACCCAATGTGTTTAACAGAGTGGAACAATCTAAACGTGTTGCACATGATAGGAGGAGAGGAGGTGTGAACATCAGGCACACCTGATATTTTTAACCGAATGAAGCAATCCTAATGCCTTGCACGCGAGAGGAGGAAATATGGTGTGAACGAACAGGCACACCTGCCATTTTTAACCGAGGTAAACAATCCTAACATGTTGTACGTAAGAGGAGGAAAGGGTCGTGTGAACGAACAGGCGCACCTGCTATTTTTAACCGATTTGAAAAATCCTAACGTATCGCACGTGAGAGGAGGAAAGGGTGGTGATTGATAAAAGAACAAACAAATTGCATATGCGTTACGTAAAATCAAAACAATCAAAGCGATGTAGTAAAGTGAAAGCCAATTTGATTCACATGTTATGTTAAGTAGCCGAGCCTATTTAGATTGAATATCGCATGCTTTGCATTAGTCATATTGCATAGTTAGAATCATGCATTATTCTAACTTTATTATCTTTTTGGCTTGGAGTACTAGGTGAGCTTTTATTTGCTTTAGCATAATTGTATGAGTGTGATTGTTGCCATGTCAAAGCATGTTCACCATGAGGCTAAGTGCTTATCTGATAAACTATTTGAATACCTGTGGATGAAGGCTAGTTGCTTGAATTGGGATGATTTGATTAATGTCCATTTTAGCCCACTTTTTTGAGTAGCAAATTCACAAAACAATTTCAAATAAAACATGAGATCAAGTGTTCGAATTCTTGCAACTTAGTCTATATTTGTGTGCGCAACACATAGTAATATAGCTAATAATCGGAATAAAAGCATATAATGTAAATAAGAATCACATCATGAATAGTAGAGGCCAATATTTGATCAGGCGAGGGGGGTGCTCAATTCATGACCTTCCCCTCTTGTACCTAAGTTCCCGAGCTGAGACAACTTTGGTGATGACGGACTAATGGCCTTTGGCACGAGTCTTGAATTTTCTAAATTTTCCAAAAATATTTAGGTGGTAACTACAAAATCTGGCAAAGCAGTCCATTTTTGGCATTTTTTTCAAAATATCAATTTTCCAAAAAGAATTGCCGAATTTGGACTCTTTTTGTGTTTTCACTATTTCACATTGCACTTGTGAAATCAGATTCAGAATCACAGGTAGAGTCCGAACTGTAGGGCTTCTCCTCTTCCGAAAGGAGCATGAAAAGTCGAGCTACACTTATTTGCTTTGTTCATGCTCATCTGCTTTATCCATGTCTTTTTGCTTGCAGCTCTAGGTTTACAAACATTTTACCTCTCTGGCTCCAGTCTCGGTGAGGCTGATTGAGTTGTCAGTACCCTATTCCTGGTACTACAACTCCCAATTTGAGCGCTACTGCAACGTAGATCGAGACTTCCTCTACTTGCGCCTCTTCTTTGACACAATCATTGCGGATCAAGTAACAAAATATCAACCTTTAACTTTTATATACTGTAAGCATACTGCACTGTTTCCCATACTACACGGTCATTCTCACACTGTTACTTCTATACTGCAATGTCATCCTCATACTGCTTAGATTTCTGACATCTGATGTCTGCTTCCACGGGTTGACTGGCATCCTTGGGCGGGCATTCCCTAGGCATCGAGGATGACCTATGTCACTGCATGGCATGCCTCCACCATGCAGATTCTGTTTAAGGGCCCCTTTGGCCGAGCTTACTACCTGGAGGAGAGGTTCATCCGCCAAACACGAGGCATCGCTGACCCCGACATTCCACATCCTCCTCCTCCAGTCATGAGGGTAGTTGATGAGCTTCAAGACAGTCCTTAGATCAACCTCTTGATGTTGAGAGAGGATGGTGATCCACATCACGAGCCTGGCGACTTCACCACCTTCTTACATACTCGGGTGATGGCGCCTCTTACTCTGGGCATGGTTCGCGCTGTTCCAAAGGTTGATGTTGCTGTTGCTACGGCTGGCAATGCCCCTGCTGCTTCTCCCATTCCTGGGTTTCCCGTGATTCCCACTAAGATCATGTACATGCGTCCAGATGGAGTGATGGAGCAGATCCCACTTGAGCATATTGTGGAGAGGGACTGCAGGCTAGCATTCGCTCTTAGCATCGAGCAAGTATGCATTTTTTTATACTTCTACTCATTGCACTTTATCTTGTTTTGTTTTCTACTATTTCTATTTATTGTTCTCTATTACTTCTGTCTACCTTTCTCAAATTCTATTCCTTTTGCAGATACCCTGGGCATATGCTGATGACCTCCTCCAGACGATGGACCAACTGCTCCTTATGGTACGAAGGAGACAAACGATTTTAGTCACTCATGAGATTGAGGCATACTCTGTCTGGTGTTCACTATTGTTGCCATACTATTTATATTCCTGTTAGTCCATACTGATACATGCACTCTTTTCAGCTTGAGCCAACGCCAGCAGTACCCACAGGACCTTCTCCAGTTGGAAGAAGGAGGAGACGGGACCCAGTGAGGAGCCGAGGGGGAGCCAATTGAGGGAGAGGTCGAGCGAGGCAACGCTCACCTTCTGAGGAGCCTTTTGATAGGTCTACGACCCCCGAGGACGAGGGAGAGCAGGTTGACTTGCAGTCCTGTAGCCCCAGCGATGACAGTGATGCACCTCCTAACTTGTCCACATTGATCGGTTGCAAGAACTCCAGGCCATCCAAGTCCGTAAGAATAACCACCCCTTCTGACCAAATTAACTTAATGATGCAAGGGCTAGTCTAGTTGGGTTTGAACTTGCCCCTAGGGTCATGGATGGGAGCTCGGCTGTCTTTTAGCACCATGTCTCCTTCTTGAAGATTTCTAGACTTGACTTTCTTGTAAAAGCCTTAGCAATTCAACATTAATAGCCTTGTACATGATACAATGCTCTTTGTCTTCTCTCATCAAACAACATTAACTCCTTAAACCTATTTTGCTACCAATCTACCTCTGCTATCTAACACTCATCCATGACTCATAGGAAGGGCACTTCAATTTCAATCGGCAAAACAGCCTCCATTCCATAAATGAGAGAATAAGGGGTTGCCCTTGGCTTAGAGTATTTTATTTTTCTTATTTCTATTGTTTTACTCAAGGACAAGCAAAATGTAAGTTGGCCGATGTGATGTATGCTGAAAGGTACCACATTGAGGCCGCTTAAGTTACATTTATAGCCTTTGAATTTTGTTTATTTGGTGGAGATGATGTGTTTTGTGCACTTGTACAGATTTGGCAAGCAACACGTAAATTCAAGAAAAAATGGAGAAAAAGCAGATTCTTCGTGCGAGTAGTGAAATTTCCTAGCCAGCCACCTCACCGCTCATGCGGCCAAGCTCCACCGTACATGCGGCCCACCATCGCTCAAGCAGTCCACCTAGGGTAGCGTGCACGAAAATTAAAGTATGTTCTGCTAGGAATAAAAAGAAGAAAATAGGCTGCTTTTAGGGTTCGAAAATATTTCAAGGAAAATGAGAGGCTAGGGTTTGAAAAGAGGGGATTCTCAAGCTTCAAGGATAATTTCATGGAGGCTTCTTCTTCTTCTACTTCTTCTCATTCCTCCATGAGTGGCTAGGCTCCTATTTCTAGGGTTTTGATGAAACCTTAGCCAAGTAAATAGGTTTTTTTTTTTGGTTTTCTTTTATGTAATGGTTTGAATAGTTGTATGGTTCTCAAGAAGTTTCCTAATATATTTTTCCATTATTTCCTCAAGTATTCTGCTTTCTGTGATTGTTGAATGCCTTCCATACAATGGTTTTCTACTCTTTCATATTCATGGTATGAGACGAGCCATACTACGAAGGACGAGCCGTGTTGCTACCCTAGTTTAAAAAGAATGACTCGTACTACTTGAGATGGTTCATGCCTATACAATAAATGTGTCAATTCTCTTGATAAATGCTTTGAGCTTGTAGTTGCGAAGTATTATTTAGTTTGAACCGTAACATAGTTGAGTCTCAAATTGAAACCATATTTATGTAACCAGTCGTGAATTCATTACCCAAGGTTTTTCTCAAAATCAGTAAATTCCAATTTTACTTATAATTGCTTAGTTTAATCTCATAGTTTATTTTAGTTATTACTAGTTTATGAATCATCACCTTTTTAATCAAAATTGAATTAGGAATTTAACAATTAAATTAGTTTAATTTCTCGTTTGTCCCTATGCATCGATACCTGGACTTACCATTATTGTAAAGAATTTAGTATAGTTTAGTGTTTATTTTTGTTGTGTGAAACAACCCATCACTAGTGTAGCTCGACTTTTCGTGCTCCTTCCGGAAGACAACCAGCCCCACAGTTCAGACTCACGTGCTTCTGAATCTAATTTCACAAGTGTAATGTGAAACAGTGAAAACACAAAAAGAGTCCAAATTCAGCAATTCTTTTGGAAAATCGCTGTTTGAATCAAATGCCAAAAATGGACTGCTTTGATAGATTTCAGAGTCGCAACCTATATATTTTTGGGAAATTTAGGAAACCCAAGACTCGTGCAAAGGCCATTAATCCATCATCACTAAAGTGTCTCGGCTCGGGAACTTAGGTACGAGAGGGAAAGGTCATGAATTGAGCACCCCACTCACCCAATCAAAGATCAGCCTCTACTAATCATGATGTGATTTTTATTTGCATTATATGCTCTTGCTCCGATTATTAGGCTACCTTACTATGTGGTGCACACAAGGTATAGACTAATTTGCAAGAATTGGAACATTTGATTTCATGTTTTATTTGAAATAGTTTTATGAATTTACCACTTGAAAAAGTGGGCTTAAAATGTACATTTAATTAAACTATCCCAATTCAAGCAACTAGCTTTCATCCACAGACATTTAAATAGGCATATCATTTAAGCAATTAGCCTTATGGAAATATGCTTGCATGGCAACACAAACATTCGATGCAAGATGCTAAAACTCAAAATTGCTCACCTCTCTGAGCCGAAACAAAGAAAAATAATGTGCATGTTCCTAACTAATGCAATATGACTAATGCAATGCACACATTATGTATTTTATAGGCTCGGCAATGAGCATGACATACGATTCCATTCATGACATGTGATAGAGCACATATTCAAGTAATGAATTTGAACATTGATATTGGGTTAGTATGATTAGCCGAGCCTTGAATGCATACAAGACAATGGATGCAAGGCATAAAATTGCTAATTTGAAAAATGATGTCCTATACTAACTATCGTAAGTAAGTAAGTAAAACGGAGAAAGACTTGGGGCTGGAAGACATACAACTTATTAGATAATTGCCCTCGTGCAAGAGGGTGTGAATCAAAGTTCGAAAGTCCAAATTAAACTAATTTTTACAAAACTGAATGAATAAATAAGCGAAGAATTAACTAGCTAACTACTCTTTTACAACAAGGATAACCATCATAAGTAAACTAACTATTTAAGCTAACTAGCTATAACAATTACAAATAAACAATAATAATTACAACACTAATAATTAACAAGACTAATTGTAACAACAATAATAAATTAACTAATTACAACAATGCACGGAGCATTAATTGATAATAATGATGTAAGCAAGGATGCACAAGGGTTGCATGCACAATGTCAAAGAATAGCTCTGTCTGCCTAGGCTTGCTTTGTTTCACCTTCAGCCACTGCCCTCTGTTTTCTGCAAAATACACTGCTAACCAAACATTGATGACCGACTGGCCCTCAATGAAGCCCAGCTGGGCCTAAAGATGGCCGGCCATGCCTCAATTTCATGCAAAATTCTGTTATGTGCTCTGAAGTGAAAACAGTGCAGACAGAGCGTTCTGAACTCCGTTTGTCCCTCTCACACTTCTCTGTCATAGGAAAGCCTCGAGAGAAGGTTGGAATCGTTTCCAAAACCATCAATGAACAAGTTGATTTCTTGATGATTTCGGGTACAATTTGGACAAAAATCAATAAATGCAATGAACAACAACCACCCCTCCCTCCTATCATAGAGTAAACTCAAAAAGGGAGGTATAGGCATTTCAAGATTCATCAAAACATTATGAATTGATGTAAGACAACCTTTGACACAATGGATTCGACATAACGTCCTGCTAAACCCCAAGCAATATCACTCATTTTCTTTATGTGGGTTGGTTCATTTTAAGCCAAATCCATTAGTCTTTACCATCCTTTAATCCATTAGGTCCAAGATGATTGTTGCGTCCACTAGAGATTACGTCCACTAAGTGAGAAATATGTCAAATGAGAGGTGATTGTCAACATGAAAAAGAGACTACACCCTTGGCAATGAACGTCCGTAGAAATTAACCCATTAAGCATAAATCGGTAGTTTATGTCTTGAATAGCCGTCAACTGATTGAAACAACTCTCAAATGAAAGAAATGAATGGCAAGTTGATTATTAAAATGAGGTTCTTAAACATGGAAATTAGTTAAAGAATAGCTAAGAACAATATACAACACGCTATGTAGGCAAACTAAAGAGATAACAAACAAGCTAATCAAAGCATGAACTATTTAAACAACCTAGAACAGCCCTAAAACAGCCCTCAAGAGATGAAAAATAGTGGCTCAAAGTGCATGAAAAGAGCCTAAAAAGCTAATCAACAAAGAGAGAAAACAAGACTAGTAAGTGAGAACAAGGAGGGATGGCTAGCCCCTCCATTTTTGAAACCTCAAAACATGATTTTTAGCCCTTTTTTTAACTCTGAAAATCAATTTAGAGAGCAAAGAAAAGAGTGTAAAAGTAAGGGGTTGAGCTATAGGTAAAGGTACCCTTTTCGTAGCTCTCCAAACCCAAACTCAAACACTTGAAACAGAATCAAAACAACACAAGACCACAGGAACTAGATAGTAATAGATAGAACAAAAAGTAAAAGAGAGGATGACAAGCTTATACCTCTTAAAAAAGTGAGTTTTTGCTTATGAATCAAACTAAGTCTCAACACACTCTCAAGTTTGAATTGTGGTGTTCAAGGCTAAACCAAGTTTCCTAGGCTAAGGTGTGAAGTGTGTATGGTGTATGGATATAGGGTCATGGTGATAGGCTTGCTCGAAGGGTTGCTTGTACAAGAAGGAGAAGAAGGAGCTCTCAAGAAGGTGTAGAGGCTTTTTAGAAATTCTTCAACCCTTAAAACAGAGATATATGGTCGTTTTTATAGAATTTGAGCAAAAGGGGTCATAAATATCTTCGAAAATGGACAGCTGGTGGGCTCCTGCCCAGAACAATGTTTCTCACTACTAAGGCACGGCTGGCCTTCAATAGCAACGGCTGACCCTTAATGAGGCATAGTCGGGCCTCAATGTGTTCTCCAATTTTTTTGTTTCATACTCAGCATAGGGTAGCACAATGTGTAAAAATGGATTTCTTCGGTATAATTAGTGGAAATATAGGAGGTTTGGTATTGTTTCGGAGCTTAAAACATGGCCCCTTCGTTGAGACCTCGAACCACACACTACACCACTTTCATCATCAAGTGTACCGAGCAAAGCGCTTGAGCCTTGCAGGAGGCTAAAAATGGGATGCCCACACCTGGGAATCTCATTTCTACGCTCAAGCGATCACTTCACTACTCGAGTGGTCTTGCCTGGAAATAGGCAAGATACTGGGAGCTTCGTATCTCCATTCGAGAGACCGATTTACCGCTCGAGTAGTCTACCAAGATAGATTGTTACAATCTACCTCCTTAAAGAATTTCGTCCCCGAAATTTCATGATTCCTTTCAACACCAATTCCACAACCCAAAGGAAAAGAAAATACTATAGAAACAATGATTCCAACAATGACAAAATCACTAATTAAGAATGAAAACCGATCTCAATCCAACTAAGGATAGGAAGTGTAAGTTACTAAGAAAGTAACACCCTTTTTCATTACTTCACTAACCAAAATACATAATCTGAAGATAAACAATAGATTAACAAAATTACACATCATTAAACAAATCCAGGTATTTCTCACGGACCTCGGCTTCCTATTCCTAAGTAGCTTCTTCTACCCCGTGATGATGCCACAACACCTTGACTAGCGAGATAGTTTTACCTATCAAAACTTGTTCCCAGAAGTCTAAGATCCTCACAGGTCTCTCCTCATAACAAGTATTCTTATCTACCTCTAAGCTAGTCCAATCTATGACGTGGGAAGCATCGGGTTCATACTTAGTAAGCATTGAAACATGAAACACATCGTGTACCCCGTATAGTTGTGCTGGTAAAGCAAGGCAATATGCTACTTCTCACACCCGTTCTATAATATTAAATGAACCAATGAACCAATGAACCTAGGTTCACCCAAATTTCTTCAAACCCTTCCTAGATGATATATTCAAGAACACATGATAACCCACTTCGAAAGACAAATGTCTTCTTCTCTGATCGGCATAACTCTTCTGTTGGCTCTTAGCCGTGATCAACCAATTCCAAATGATAGCCACTTTCTCGGTGATCTCGCAAACTAACTCAGGTCCAAGCATAGGTGAATCCCCCACCTCAGCCCAACACACCGGTTATCTACACGGACACCCATACAAGGCTTCAAAAGATGCTATTCCAATGCTAGCTTGGAAACTATTATTGTAGGCAAACTCTGCTAGAGGAAAATGTCTCTCCCAATAACCCTTACTTATAGCTGAGGAAAATGTCTCTTCAAAACAATCTCAAACCTTTCATATCACACTGATTGAACCCCTGAATTTTATTTTGAACCTTGTGCTGCCCTACACTGAGCTTAAAACAGAGAAACATGGGAACACTTGTGGGCCCAGTCGTCCCTCATTGAGGGCTAGCCGTGGTCATTTGAGGTCGGTCATACCTCAATGGCGATAAACACTGTTCTGGCCGGGAGCCCGCCAGCTATCCATTTTTGAAGATATTTCTGACTTGTTTTACTCAAATTCTATAAAAACGAGGTTATACCTCTGTTTTAAGGGTTGAACAATTTAAAAGAGCCTATACACACATTGAGAGCTCCTTCTTCTTGTGCAAGTCATATTTGAACAAGCTTTTCAACCTTTAGCCATCTCCATACTCCATACACACCCTCAAACCTTAACCTTGGGACCTTGGTTGAACCTTGAGGAGTACAATTCAAGCTTGAGAGTGTGTTAGGATTGAGTTTGATCAACAACCAAAGCTTACTCCATTTGAGAGGTATAAGCTTGTAACTATTGCTTTTGCTTTCATTTTCTACCTATTTCTTATGTCTTTGTATTGTTTTGATCCTAGTTCAAGTGTTTAAACTTGGGTTTGGATAGCTACCAAAAGGTAAAGAGAGTTAACACTCTTTCTTACACCTTCACCTATAGCTCAAACCCTTGTTTTACACCACTTTCTTTGCCTTTCAAATTGATTTTCAGAGTTCAAAAGAGGCTAAAATCATGCTTTGAGGTTTCAAAGGTGGATGGGCTAGCCACCCTTCCTTGTTCTTGCTTAGTAGCCTTATTTTCTTTGCTTGTTGTTTAGTTTTTTGGGCTCTTTTCATGCACTTTGAGCCACTATTTTTCACCTATTAGGGGATGTTTTAGGGTTGTCTTAATTTATTTAATTACTTCATGCTTTGATTAGTCTGCTTGTTGTCTCATAAGTTTGCACGTATAGCTTGTTGCATGTTGTTCTTGGTCTCTCTTTATTTAATTTCCATGTTAAGAGCCTCATTTTAATAATCAACTCACTATTCATTTCTTTCATTTGAGAGTTATTTCAACCAGTTGATGGTTGTTCAAAGCATGAGCTAGAGATCTATGCTTAATGGTTTAATCTCTACAGAGGTTCATCGCCAACGGCATAGTCTCTCTTTCACGTTGAGAATCATTTCCTATTTGACATGCTTCTCATTTAGTGGACATAATCTTTAGAGGACTTAATTGTTATCTTGTACAAATGGACTAAAGAATGGAAAGGTCTAAAAAAATTACTAAAATGAGCCAACCCACATAAAGAAAATGAGTCATATTACTTGGATTCGGCTGGACGTTATGCCGAGTCTATTGTATCAAGGGTCGTCTTACATCAATTCATGATGTTTTGATGAGCCTTGAAGCATTTCTACCTCCCTCTTTGAGCTTACTCCATGATAGGAGGGAGGGGTGGTTATTGATTCATTGCATTCATTAATTTTTGTCCAAAATCATGTCCTAACTCATCAAGCAATCAATTTGCTCATTTATGGTTTTAGAAATGACTTCATTCTTCTCTTGAGGCTTTCCATGACAAAGAAGAGTAGAAGGGACAAACAGAGTTCAGAATAACTCTGTCTGCACTGTTTTCACATCAGAGCACAAAAACAGGGCTTTTCACAAAAATAGGGCACAGCCGGCCTTATTTGGGCCCGACCGGGCCTCATTTGGGGCCGGCCAAGCTCCAATGTTTGGTCAGTAGCATGTTTTGCAGAAAATAGAGGGCAGTGGCTGAAGGTGAAATAGAATGGTATGGGCAAACAGAGTAGTTCATGGACGTTGCGCATGCAAGCATTGTGCATCCTTGTTTGATGATTAATCATTAATTATTATTGTAGCAATTAAATATTATTGTTGTACTTAATTAATATTATTGTAGCCATTGTTCATTTGTAATTGTTATAACTAGTTAACTTAGATAGCTAGTTCATTTCTTTAGTATTCATTAGAATTTGTAAAAAGTAGTTAGCTTAGTTTAATTCATTCATTCGGTTTTGTAAATAGTTAGTTTAATTTGGACACTCGGACATTTATTCGGACCCTCCTTCATGAGGGCAGAACTTGTAATAATGTGTATGTCTTCCAATCCCATGTCTTTCTCCCTTTTATTTACTTGCATTTAATGGGTAGTTTAGAACATCATATTTTGTTTAGCATTTTCCATGTTTGCATCCACTTGTCTTGCATGCATCAAGGCTCGATTCATCATTCTAGCAAGCATTGTCATTTATTACTTCGTTGAATACGTGTTTAAAACCTCATGCTTCCAAATTGATTCGTATGTCATAATTAGTAGCCGAGCCTATAATTGCATCATTGCATGTGTTGCATTCGTCATGTTGCATTAATTAGGGGTATGCATGTTTTCTAACTCTTTTGTTTCTTTTGGCTTACCTTAGAGTATGAGGTGAGCATTTTTTTATTTTTATTTTTTTGCCTTAGCATATCACATGCGTGTGATTGTTGCCATGTCTAACATGCTTGCCATGAGGCTAATTGCTTAAGTGATATACTTGCTTGAATGCCTGTGGATGAAGGCTAATTGCCTGAATTGGAATAAATTTGAGTAATGTACATATGAGATCACTTTTTCAAGTGGTACATATTCGAAACAATTTTCAAAACAAACATGAAATCAAAGTGTTCCAATTCTTGCAAATTAGTCTATACTTGTCTGCAACACGTAGTAATGTTAGCCTAAATAACCAAAATAAGAGCATATAATGTAAATAAAATTCACATCGTAATTAGTAGAGGCCGATCTTCGATCGGGAGAGTGGGGTGCTCAATTCATGACCTTCCCCTCTCATACCTAAGTTCCCAAGCCGAGGCAATCTTGGTGACGACGGAAACGTAGCCTTTGGCACGAGTCATGGGTTTCCTAAATTTCTCAAAAAATATTTTGGTGGCGACTCTGTAATCTGGCGAAACAGTCCATTTTTGGCATTTTGATTCTAAATCGATTTTCCAAAAGATTTGCCGGATTTGGACTCTTTAGTGTTTATCTATTTCACATTGCACTTGTGAGATCAGATTCAGAACCACAGGAGTCCGACCTATAGGGCTATCCAAAAGGAGCACGAAAAGTCGAGCTACAATACCCCTTCACCAAAATTGACGACTAAGGTCATAGTACATTTTTGTGCCTCCCGAATGCACCGCAAGGCGTGAATGGTGAAATTCCCAACGGACTTCATCTCTACAAGTTTCTGGCACAAAGAGGCAGTCTAGATACTGAACACTAGAATCAAAATGTACTCTCAAACACTTCTCCTCCTTTCCTTGGGATATTTTCCCTTGGATTACCTCCATCTCTGGATCACTCTGTAGTGCTTCTATGACCCGTGTTACGAGCTTTGGTTGTGCAAGGATAGTAAACAAGGTAGCATGTTCTGGAAACTCGCTAAGGTGTAAGTCAAATTGGCCCAGATCACCCAACATCTCCTATTCCCTCATGGCAAGACAAACAACGGTGCTCGCAGATTTTCTGCTTAAGGCATCGGCCACTACATTGGCCTTTCCTAGATGATAATGTAATTCAAAGTCATAATCTTCCATGAACTCCATCCACCTCTTTTGATGTAGGTTCAAATCTTTTTGAAAAAATAGGTACTTAAGGCTTTTATGATCCAAATACACATCAAATTTCTCCCCGTATAGGTAATGCCTTCAAAGTTATAGAGCAAAGATGACCGCGACTAACTCTAAGTCTTGAGTTGTGTAGTTTCTCTCATAAGTCTTTAACTAACGCGAACCATACGCCATAATTTTACTTTCTTGCATCAAATCACACCTCAAACCTTCCCTAAAATCATCACAATACACAGTCTAGAATTGGTGCAGTGGTTAATCTAGTTTTAAGCTCCAAAAAGGATTTCTCATAGGACTCACTCCAAACAAACTTCATCCATTTTCAAGTTAACTTAGTCAAATGGGAGGCTAACGTAAAGAAGTCTTTCACAAATCACCTATAATAACTAGCAAGGCCCAAAAAGTTAGTTATCTCAAAAGTGTTCTTAGGTTGTTCCCAATTATGCACTGCCTCAATCTTTGAAGAATCTATTGTGATCCTATCCCCAAAAGCAACATGACCTAAAAACTTCACGTCGGATAGCCAGAACTCACACATCTCATACTTCGAATACAACTAGTGTGCTCTAAGCAATTGCAAAAGAATGTAGAGGTGCCCCTCATGCTCCTTCTCAAAAGGTGAATAAATAAGGATGTTGGCTACAAAAACCATTACGAACTTATCGAGATACTCTCAGAAGACCCGATTCATTAGATCCATGAAAGCGGTTGGGGCATTGGTCAAACGAAATGGCATTACAAAGAAACTCATAATGGCCATATCATGTACAAAAGGCCTTTTTAAGTATGTCCTCCTCTTTTACCCACAATTGATGATAGCCTGACCCTAAATCGACTTTAGAGAAACAGTGGGAGCCCAAGTTGATCAAAAAGATCGTCTGTCCTAGGCAATAGATATTTGTTCTTAACTGTGACTCTATTCAACTTGTGGTAATCGATACAAAGCCACAACGAATTATCCTTTTTCTTAACAAAGAGAGCTAGTGCTCCCCACGGTGAGGTACTGGAGCAGATAAAGCCCTTGTCTAATAACTCTTGTAACCACTCCTTCCGGACGGGCAACTTTGCCAGTGTAAATCTATAAGGTGACATGGAGATAGGTGTCGTGCCAAACACCAAGTTTATAGAAAACTCAACGTCATGGTGAGGTAGTAATTCTGTGAGGTCCTCTAGAAAGACATCAGAATACTCGCAAACTACTCTGGAAAATACACTTCTAGTCGTACTACTCCCATCATCTATAAAAGTTGCAAGAAGAGAACTAAGTTCACCTCGACGACGTGGGTCATACAATGGAAATAATAATCTATCAGCTTTGTTCCTCAGAAATGAGAAACAGTCACCACCCGATGTGCACATGATAACTATCATACAATAACAATCAATGATTGCCTGGTAGGAGGACAACCAATCTATGCCAAAGATAACATCAATACTCGACATATCTAATAACAAAAAATTGAAAGGAAGTTGATGATCAACAACTTCAATTATACACCCATGGCATCCCTGATTCAAGACAACTTTAACCCCAATAGGTGACTCTACCATGAGCAGAGACTCTAGTTGTTCACTCTCTAACCCCAGAATCGATGCAAATACAAATGCTATGAATGACTGAGATGCTCCGGTATCTATCAACACACTGACCCAAGTATTGAAAATAAGATAATTACCTCTCACTATTGATGCTCCTGACAACTGCTTGGATGGGATAATGGCATAGACATGTCCTTGAGATCCCTGCTCTCTCCGATTACCCCTCTGAATGTAAGTCGGTTACACCGACTGTGCAGAGATGGCCCTATGTACCTTTCTCAATACCTGTCCAAACTAGGCTAACTAATGTGTCTACCTCAAACCCTGGCCCGCCTAATAACCTCCTTCCTGTCGGGATCTTAAAGCACTGACTTCCCCCGCTAACTGAGGCAAGACCTCTTCATATGCCCCGTCAGCCCGTAATGATAACACGCGGGTGACTGTCCCTACCCTAGAGATTGGCTTTGAGAATGAGCCAATTGTTGCTCACCCATACTTGCCTATACTCAGAAGCTTTGTGACCCTGCTAGCCACATTTGAAATATGTAATATGGTTCAAACCCGTACTTCCCTAACTCTTTATAGAAACAAACCCTGAAGACTTGGCCTACTGTGGTAATGATTGGAAAGAAGAAGAAGAATTCCTCAATTTCTTGGAGGATCCTGTGTCGCCTCAGGAATTCACATAGCCCGACCTCTTATGCCTTTGCCTAGACTCCTCGACCTTTAACATGATTTCTACATATGTTGTGGCTTCAACAAGCCAATCATCTTCCCTAAACATATTTCCTATCACCTTCATCCAAATTTTTTTCCTCAATCTTTTCTCAAACTACAAGCTTCGACGCTCCTTGGTCACCATAAGCTCAGGTGCAAAATGAGACAAATTAGTGAAAGTGGCTTTGAATTCTTCCACTAGTGTACCTAACTGTCTAAGCTCCTCAAACTGCTTCCTCAACCTCTCCCTAACAATAGGAGGCAAAAACTTCTCCTAGAAGGCGTAAGTAAATGCCTCCCAAGTGTGTTTCACCTGATGCTTAACCGTCTTCCACCGTTGATCGGCTTCCCCTCATAATTGATAAGCTGCCAACACCACACGAAGCTCTCCCTTACAGATATCCAAGATTTCAAATGACTTAAGGATTTTCTTTAACCATTCATCGGCTTTCATAGGGTTGGGTCCACTACTAAACTCTTTAGGATTAGAACGAAAGAACTCATTCTTCGAAAATAAGGTCCTAGTTTCCCCCTCCAGGGTTCTAGCCACTTGCTTAGCTCGAAGTATGTCCATGGACTGTCGAAAAGCCCTAACCATTTCTCCGACTAGTGCCCCTATTGCATCTTAGGCCAAAGGTGCGGCCACATTGTTTTGTCTTACCCCTTCCTCTTGGGAAAGGAATATCTGGTTGAGCCAGAATACCCCGACCCCTCCGGCAAGGTCTACCACGACCTTTACCACATCCAGACATCCTATTCAAGAGTAAAGACAAAGTAGGATTAACACGTAATCTATATTCTCACATGTCAACCCACACGTCACACTCGGAAAAGCTCAACCCTAGTCATATATCTATTTCACATAAGACAAACCACATAAGCATATAAACACATAAAACACATACGGATTGCCTTCCAAAGATATCAACTCGTTCCACTACACTTAAGGACTTCCAAATGAAAAAAGCATTGATTAGGTGCCTTTCCAAAGAGACTTCGATGAATGTGATAGACACAAGTTGTATCCTAAAAGTTTAATCACATACCCACATAGTCACATAACATATAAACACATAACATATGACACAAATGTCCCATCCCAACATAATAAACCTATTATGGCCTAAACCACATCCCACAAGCTCCAGGTATTCAAACCCAATTAGATCTGATACCAATTTGTAACGCCTTGATATTTCACCACCATTCATGATGCTAATTCAAGAATATCATGACAAATAACGATAAAGCAAAACTTTAAATAATCTGTTACGTGTATCAAAGTCTTCTCTTCTCTCTTGAATTAATATGGTTACATCATTGTTTAAATACGGTATCAAATGAACCACTAGTTCAAAGCATAAGAGATAATACAAACAAAATGCCCTAAGGGCTTACATCTTTCAAGGATTTTCCCTTGAGTACACAAAAGATGGAGTTCTAACTCCACACAAAAGTAGGCCATGGCTTTATCACTTAGCACAAAAAGAAGCCTTTGTACTCTCATCCACAATTACTTCTCCATGTTAGTCACTTTGGTAACGCATCCACATCATTCCCTAAGAAGTTTTTAGTTTCGGGGTGAGCAATTGCCCAATAAGAAATACCATTAACAAATTATATAATTAATTGAGATGTATATGATCATGCAATGCAATGGATGAGAAAACCCATGTCCATTCCTTTGTAAAACTTTGGAGATCAGATTAAACATTGTTCGTGACTAATTTATTCCTTTTAGAATCATGGGGTATAAATACGCTATGATATCTAGTTACGAGAGCCATAAAATGCAAGTACGAAAATACATACATATAAGTATATAGAAAATACAATCCCACATTTGTCAACTCTAAAAACGGCAGGACATTGGGCAGCTAAGACCTCATTCCTCCATATTTGCCAACTCCAGAAATGGTAGGCTCATGGACACCCAAAATCATGTTTTCCACATTCACCAACTCTAAAAATGGCAAGCTCGTGGACACCCTAAAACCTCTCCCACATTTATCTGGCGAAAAGCACAAGACAGGGCAATTGGGCACCTTGACTCCCTGCACATGTACCAAATACACAACACAACTCAAATCAAGACCCAACTCACATTCTGGACTCATACGCTATTTAACCCCCTTCCAATATGTTCCAAATATTGACAATTCCAAGTCATGGTACAATTAATGAATGCATGTGATGTATGAGTTCACAAATCTCAATTTCCCCTAGGGTGATTTTGACTCACAACAATCCAACAATTTAAACATTTCTAATTAAGTTAATTTCTCAAGTCATACCCATCATCATCTCAAGATTTCGTAAGAAGTTCCCAGCATTTCATGTTTTAACATAATAATCAAGTAAATACCTCCAAATTTATGATTAGAAGGCCAATTGAACCAAAATCCCCTTGTTGAACAACTTTGAAAATTAGGGTTTTAAAAAAAAATTTGGGGCTTTTAAAGAATTTAAAAGTCAATTCTCATCACCTATAACATAATCGTCAACACCAAACACAAATCCTTTCAAAAATTTACAAGGAATGGCCCCTCATTTTTAGCCAAAACCCACTAGATAACACATCAAGTCTCACACGTTTAAATATCTATATAACTATAATGAAAATACCACATACACATTCCAAATCAAAGATATAAGGAGTTAAAAGTACCCCTACCTCAAGATTGAAGGAAAATGGTGAATACCCAACTCCAAACTTCAAAATATGACAAAACAATCGATAGAACTTTAGATATAGACTTGTTCTTTAACCCCCTTTGAAGATCTAAGGTGAATATTGGTAGAAATCAAGATGAATTAAGTGTTTAGGGGCTAGGGTTTCAGAAATGGGTGAGAGAATGAAAGAAAAAGTGAGAGAAAAGGTGTTTCAATCGACTTTTAAGCGTGTTGTCTTGAACAAACCGCTCGAGCAAACTTTTCATCACTCGAGCAAAGTGCAAAATATAAGGAGATCGCTTGAGTGAACTTTCCATCGCTAGAGCAATAAACGCATGGTTGCAGAAGTTTTGTAGAGCTATAATGATAATACTGGGAATCTCATTTCTACACTCGAGCGACCACTTCACCGCTTGAGTGGTCTCGTATGCAAACAAACAAGATACTGGGAGCTCCACTCAAGTGACCGATTGACTGCTCGAGCAGTCTCCTAGGACAGACTGTTACACACTTTCTCATTAGCATGAAGAGTTTGAGAGTCCATTAGCGGCAACAGAGGAGAGGATAGAGATGAAGGAAGAAAGCTTATTGGTGCAACTTTTGATGATCTGGTGCTTGAGCTCCCTAAGAGCCTTGAGGTTGGTCCCACCGTCATCGGTGGCAAAGTTGAGTCGCATGATTAGATCCTCAAGGCGGTGAGTAGATATGTGTGAGAGAGAAGTTGCAGAGAGTAGAGAGGTGAGAAGGAATGCAATAAAAAGAGACAGACAAAGAGACAAATAAAGAGAAAAGATGTGGGTTTGTATAGAGTGGCCATTGAAGAGGGTAGAATATAGAATGAGTAGTTCGGTCATTTTCTAGAAGTATGTTCTTATGGACTGAATAGTTTAACGTGTGGACTTTTAGACAAAACAAATTTGCAATTGGACTTATCAATGAAGTACCCTTAAAAAAAAAAAGGGTTAAATTTATTTTATCCCGTCGTGATTTGGGGCTAGGGAACTTTTTCTCCCTATGATTCAAATACAACCAAAAAGCATCATGTGATATTGGCTTAAAGCGAAACCATTAGTTTTACCGTCTAAATTAATGGAAGATGTATCATACATACCATTTTTTAGAGTAAACTTAGAGTTTTTAAAAAAATAAAGTGAAATTAATACAACAAAAAGACAATTTTACCCCCATTTTATCCAAATTTAAAATTAGATTAATATTAACTAAAAATAAATTAAAATATAATAAAGGAATGATCCAGAATATAAAATATAATTAAGGATTGGTTTAAAATATAATTAAAAAATATAAAATAAATAATAATTAAAAATTGATCTAAGATATAATTAAATTTAAATTAGATTAACATGTTAAGAATTACAATAAATAATCAAGAATTTAGGATTAATTGCGATCTAAAATATAATTAAATTAAAATTGTTTAAAAAGTTAAGAATTACAATAAAAAAATTAAATAACTGTGATCTAAAATATAATTAAAAATTAGAATACAAATTTAAAAATTATAAAAAATACTTAAAATTTTATAATTAATTATTATTTAATTGAATTATTGTTAGACATATGAGAGATGAGAGAAAGAAAATAACAAAAAAGGTATAGGGTTTTAGGGTAGTATAAACATTTCACATCTATAGTTAATGGTTACAATTTGGTCCAAATCACATGGGACATTCGGTCTATATTTTAACCATAAAGGGGTCAAGTGATCTACTCTCAAACCACAATGGGGTAAAATAAATTTTTTCATAAAAAAAAAATTAACATTTTAAAATAAAATATTTATTTAAATGATAGTTAATTTTAAAAATGTCACGTCCCGGATTTACACGATCCAACTTACGTAAATAAACCACCCAACGATGAGCAATAGATAACAACTCTCATGCAAATGAATGTAATATAGTCATACAATACATGTGTTTATCTGATTTTATACATTCCTAGATATAACATTTTGGTCAAATGGATGTTCTGTAACTAAAAACATAAATAGATGTTATAAATTAAATTGAACGTCTTGAGGCTTACATCATGTACAAAGGGTTTAACCCTTACAAGAATGGCAAACGGCCAATAAATAACATAAATGTCCCTTGGCTACAAATAATAGAACCACCCTACACGGTTCCAAACACAACTTCACATCACAGTCCGCATCCACATATGCATACCTGAAAAACATTTCAGCCACGTAGGGTGAGCATAAAGTTCAGTAGAGAATATTTCAAATCTAAACATGCACCACTAGTATAAAAGATCATGATGCAATACATATATATAATATGTCCAAATGCATTTTCAAATCCATTTGATTTCTCAACAAAATCATTTCTTTCCAATTACCAAAACCTTACGTTTAATCAAAACGTTTTCCGAGTTCAAATCATCAATTTGATATAAAATTCTTTCCAAAAACCAATCTCGACACCTCATTACTAACCAACAAATATATTGCTAAATCAAATGTGAATACATCACTAGACAACACCAAAAACATTGTTAAAACTGTTTTCCAAATATCATGTCCTAAACCAACATAATAGCAAATAAAATGGGTAAATCTCCAAAATGAATACAACCTTTCACGAAAATTTCGTTCACGAGAAACCGTAAACCGGCACCCATGTAAACGTAGGCTATACAAGTGCTACTATTGTCATTTTACAGATATTTCATCCGCGAGATCAGCACCCATGTATACACGCAGTTTTTAGGACTTTCACTATAGACACTTAGGCCAACTTATTTCAACGAGACAATACCTACTTTCCAAATTCACCATTTTATTTAACCTTTTCAATAGTACAATACATGTAATTCAAAATATTTTTTTTTTTCCAAAACAATGCAAATATTCCAAAACATAATGTAAGAATTTCCAAAACCCTTTTCCAAAACATACGGTTTTAATTTCCAAAATCCATAACATGCTCCATGATATGAATGATTCAATTTTCCTAACTCATATGCAATTTCTAACACACGACAATGTTATCCTCCACCAATAGCCAAAACAGTTATCTCTAATGCAATAATGAAAGATAACTATATAGATATACAATCCAATAGTTTCAAAAATCACCTTTCCAGAATATTCCCAAAGGAGTATTTGACACTCGGTGTTTTCCAAAAGCTCATCATACTTTTCCATCCAAATCCATTTTCCAAAACATATCAAATCCCCAAAATTAACATCATCTAGGATTTTTCCACAAATTGGTATTTTTCTCCTTTAGAAAATCATATGCAAGTTTGTATACCAAAAATAGATTTAATAGCAAAATCATAACTAAACAACCCCCAATTTGGACAAACCCTCAATCCACAAAATATACTCCAAAATCAATCTAAGTAATACACAATCTATATATCAAAACATACCACAAATACACCAACGAACTCACATCAAGTTAAGAAAATAGACCCTACCTCTTCAAGCGTAAAAGAGACAAAAGAGAGAGAAGATGGAGAAGCCTCAAGGACGCTGAAAACCAACTTTGCTCCGATCAAAAGAACGCTCTCGATGTGCTCTACCTGTTTGTCAAAGAGACTATGGTGAAGAAATCAAAGGATCTAGGTGTATTTGTAGAGAGAATATGAGTTTTAGAGAAAGAAACTCTAGATTTAGGGTTTTTAGAATGTTTAGAAATAGAGAGAAAGAAATGAAAAAGTGACTCAAAAGGTGATTCTAGGATCTGATATACGCGCAAACTGCTCGAGTGCAAAAAGTGACACTCGAGTGTCCAGACACAAAACGTGTGACCGCTCGAGTACAAAAAGTGACCGTTCAAGCGTAAAATACAAACTCTCAGAAGTTTTGCAGATAGAAGACCACCGCTCGAGCACAAAAAGCATCGCTCGACCGCAAGAAAGACCGCTTGAGCGAAGAATGTCAACTCCTAGTATCTCTGCAAACCTGCAAAAGTACTAGAAGTTCACAAAGACCGCTCAAGCGCAGGAAGTGCCGCTCGAATGAAGAGGCAAAATTTTGGGCAACAATAGTTTTGAAAAAAAACAAGTTATCAACATGTTCCAAATACAACCAAGACACTCCAATAACCAAATTTAAGAAGGGATAAAGAGAAACAAAACATGAACAACCATATAAGACAATGAAACCCGGATGCAAAACATCAACGGGTCGGATCTAAACCAAAATTGCTATAAAAAAAAATATGGGAGTTCAAGTTATAAATCCAATTTTTAAACTTATTTGGCAATTACTCACTCCAGGCACTAAACTCTCGAGGCCATAAAGACATGCATTTTATTAGATAGATTCACTCTTGTATTATTTTGCACTAAAAAAATTTAAAATCTCATAAATTGAGTTTTGTAAATTCGTTTTTAACAAAATAGATATAAGTAGATTCATTTTTTTAAGATTTTTCAAACAAGATAACATTGAATATGAAATTTAAAATAAATAAAATAAAATAAAAAGTGAATAAAATGATTTTTTTGTCAATCAAAATAACAAATCAACATTTTTTGCAAAAGTAAGCATTCGAGACTACATTCAACAATTTCACATGGAGAGATCTCGAAAAATATAAATGGAATATAAAAAATATTCAAAATGAACTATCGAGCATAAAGTTATGAAATATTGAAGTTTTAACGCCATAAATATTTTTTCTTATAGCTTCAGGTACCAATCTATCCAAATTGAGGTACCTATCTGGCCAAATTACAGGGACATATGAGTTAAAATAACTTGGACAAACAAATAAAAATAATAGGACATATAGATTAAAATAATTTGGACATATAGGTTAAAAATACTAGGATAGATAAGTTAAAATAATTTGAACAAATAAGTAAAAATACTAGGTCAGATAGATTAAAATAATTTGAACAGATAGGTTCAAGTTAAAATAATTTGGACAGATAGGTTCAAAAAAATTTCATTGATAGGTAAAATATTGGCATAAAGATGTCCAAATAATTTAGACAGATAAATTTAAAAAATTGAGGCAAATATGTTAAAATAATTTGGACACGTAGTTCAAATATCAAGACAAACAAGTTTAAAAAATTTGCACAGATTCAAAAAAATATATGCATATGATAAAATAATTTACACAGATAACCATATGAAATTGTACAATAGAAATCCTTTAGAGTGTTAAAACTTCTAGCATGTAGTCCATTTTGGATTTTTTTTTTTTTTTAATGTATTTTTTCAAAATCTATCTCTATAAAACTGTCGAAGGTAGTTTCAAGAGCTTATTTTTACAATATATATATATATATATATATATTATTTCTCTGTTTTGATTAATTGAAAAATCAATATGTTTACTTTTTTTTTTTTTTTTGTAAATTTCATATTTAATATTTATATTGTTTGAAAGATCTTAAAAAGACAAATTCACATATATCAATTTTGTTAAAAATAAATTTGTAGTACCATACGTATGTTCTTATAACCAACGAAGTACAAAGTTTGGATCTCCATCCCAAAACACTCCATCTGCTGGACTTTATACTATTTTTTCCTAAATATATTAGGTATTACCATCACATTATATTATTTTCATAATAAATTATGTGAAAATTTTTGTAAAAATATTTTTTCGATTGCTTTACTTATTTGTGGCAAGAGGTGAGATGATCTAATTTTTTTTTCAACTTAATTTATATAAAATTATTAGCACCATAAATTTGCAATTTTTATTATTATTTATTATTTATATAATTGTAAGAACATGTGGCATCCTCCTACTCATTTGGAGGTTATGAGAAGTTATGAAGGCATGGAGGGTTATGTGGCATTATGGGAATGAAGATGAAGATGGAAGAGTGAGTAGTTTTATGTGGTTATTGGATAGTTATTGCTGGAAGTTTTTTCCTACAAATATTTTTCTATAAATAGCCATTCATGGCTACATTGTAATGGATCCAGAATTCAAATCAAAGACAATTGATTTCAATATTTATTGTCATTTTCCTTATCTTAAGAGTAGTTTAACATAGATTTATACTTCGAAGTATTTATTTTCAGCACTTTCTTTTCGAAGCATTTTATGCACTTCCTTTTCGAAGTATAGGAGTAGATGTAAGTAATGATTACTTTGATTATTCACTCAATCGTCTTTCTCCATCTCCCTCATTCTTCTTTTAATTTTTCTTTTCTCTACACTTGGCAATTTTGAAGTCCTCTTTGTTGAGGCAAAAGAATCGTCAACGCAATCGCTTGATAATTGGCTTGAATTTAATCTGTAAGGATTTTTCAATCCTTGCGGCACGCTCGCATTTATGATATTTTCCTTCATAGGAAAAATAAGCCAACAATTTTTGACACGTCTAGTGGGACGTCAAGTGTAATAAATGAAAAATGAATTGGATTCGTCCATTTCAGATAGCCTAGATGAAATTTATTGGCGTAAACAAGAAATTTTGGATCTTCAAGAAGAGATCCATTTTCTTGATGAAATAAATTTTCATCCCTTACAATATTATTTGGTAGAAGAAAAAAGACACTATTTAATTGGAGAAATTTATCAACTTGATAAGGAAATTCGCCAATGGAATGATGAGTTATCAACTCTCACTACCAAGTCTTTAATTGAGACCTTAATGGCCAGAATTGGTGAATTTTTTCAAAATTTTTCATGGTTAAAAATAGCAAAAGCAAAGAGTTGATTTCATCAATGGCTCGGGGGGTTCAAGAGTCCGTTTTTAAAGAGCCAAATTATGAAATTAACATAACAAAAGAGCATGTTCTTGAGCCAAATTTGGCTGAGAATGATGTTCCATGCATGGCTCGGGGGGTCTCAAAACCAATTTTTAGATAGTCAAGTAATGAGAATAAGATATCTATGGGTGATTTTCATAAGCCATTAATGGCTAACATGAAAAAACAACCCACTTTGCCAAATAATTATGAAAATCTATTCAGCAAAAGTCATGTTTTTAAAACAAACATGATCAAAAATAATGAACAAGCCACTGTTCATGAATTCTAATTTTTTGACATTTTTCAAAATGTCAAAAAGTATGAATTTTCATGGTCACACTATACCATGACTTTTGTTGTTCGAAATCCATTTTGGATTCGTGGATCACATCAAACGTTGACTTTGATGGAATGGCTAACAAATAATATTTCGTTATTGTAATATATTGAGCCAAAAATGTTGTTATTAGTTGATCCATAAAACCATCACCATTTGGTTTTGTAGTTACCTTCGAAGCATGTCTCAAGACACTTCGAAGTAGATTATTCATTAAAATATCATTTTATAGCCATTAATGGCTAGTTAAAATGCCAAACTAATTTCATAATATTCCAACGTTTTGGATTTAGTTCGAAGAGATGTCGTGAGCACTTTCGAAGGACGACTTTAATCCTTTAGTAACATATGTGACTTTCGAAGGGTGGTTTTGTCATCAATAAGCACCTTCGAAATGTAACATGAGACAAGAAAGCTTTTGAAATGTGTACCTCCCTTTAAATATATGTAAAATGGAAATTAATTAATTATCGAATAATGCATATTTTTGGTATGATAATTAGTGGCTTTACTGATAACCATTTTTATAGCCATTTGTTACATGAAAATGTAACTAGTATTCTATAAAAGTTGGTTCGAAGAACAACGGTTTTGGTGTCTTCGGAGAATTAATAATTGGTTTAAAGCATAAAATTAATATTTTCATTAATTATGTGTGAACCAAAACATACAAAATTTGAATAACCACAATGTTGGCCAAAAGTTGCTTCGAAAGCCCTTTTGCCAAAATTTTGTAAGCTTCGAAGCACTCCATCTTGCATCAACAACAGCTTTGAAGAAAAAATAGTGATAGTTGTGAACCTTCGAAGCTTTGCCGAGTATTTCCAAGGAAGTAATTCGTCCTTTGTCGGCATTTTCGACCTTCGAATGATAATTTTAGTCCTCTAGACCACCTTCGAAGCTGGTTATTTAGCACGTGTAATAGTTTGCTAAGGTGAATCATTGGCTTTGTCTTGAAAATATGTGGTTATCCTTCGAAACTTTTCTGCAATAATATCCCTTCAATGCGTATATATATAATTTGCAACATCTAGTCATAATTTCATGCTCATTCGAAGCAGTTTTTTGGTGCTATTATATCATTCGAAGCACTTTGTTGATATTATTCGAAGCCCTTGATTGCTTAGATTAGTTATGTGCTTGGTTCGGCCCTTCAAAAATTCAAATAAATATCATTTTTAAGGGCCCGCGGGGGGTAATGTTAGCACCATAAATCTGTAATTTTTATTATTATTTATTATTTATATAATTGCAAGACATGTGGCATCCTCCTACTCATTTGGAGGTTATGAGAAGTTATGAAGGCATGGAGGGTTATGTGGCATTATGGGAATGAAGATGAAGATGGAAGAGTGGATAGTTTTAGGTGGTTGTTGGGTAGTTATTGCTGGAAGTTTTTTCCTACAAATATTTGTCTATAAATAGCCATTCATGGCTACATTGTAATGGATCCAGTATTCAAATCAAAGACAATTGATTTCAATATTTCTTGTCATTTTCCTTATCTTAGGAGTAGTTTAACATAGATTTATACTTCGAAGTATTTATTTTCAGCACTTTCTTTTCGAAGCATTTTATGCACTTCATTTTCGAAGCATAGGAGTAGAGGTAAGTAATGATTACTTTGATTATTCACTCAATCGTCTTTCTCCTTGTCCCTCATTCTTCTTTTAATTTTTCTTTTCTCTACACTTGGCAATTTTGAAGTCCTCTTTGTTGAGGCAAAAAAACCGTCAACGCAATCGCTTGATAATTGGCTTGAATTTAATTTGTAAGGATTTTTTAATCCTTACTGACACGCTCGCATTTATGATATTTTCCTTCATAGGAAAAATAAGCCAACAAAAATATTATAATAAAACTGAATGAATTACAATTATAGTAATTAAAATCAAATATAATATAATTAATATAAAGAAATTTCCAAAGCGAAAGAGAAAGTTTCAATAAATACAACGGGAATAAAACCCACAGATAAGTAGGAAAATTCAAATCACTGACCTCCTACTAAAGACTAATGTGTATCTAGGTTTTAAATAGATTGGACTAGTTAATGAGCAGTTTTGTATCTAGCTTTTAATAGATTGGACTATTTAGTCTTTATATTTTGGGGTTAATTTTACATTCTACGCTTTAACTATTGTGAAATTGTCTATTTAGTTTTATAACTATTGATTGAATTTATTAAGTTTATAAAGTATTCTAGCCTGCTTTTCGTGCTCCTTTCGGATACGACTAGCCCTACAGTTCAGACTTCCGTGGTTCTGAATCTGATTTCACAAGTGCAATGTGAAATAGATAAACACAAATGAGACCAAATCCGACAATTCTTTTGGAAAATCAATTTTGAATCAAAAATGCCAAAAATAGACTGCATTGTCAGATTTCAGAGTCGCCACCTAAATATTTTTGAAAAATTTAGGAAACCCATGACTTGTGCGAAAGGCCATGTATCCATCATTACCAAAGTGTCTTGGCTCAGAAACTTAGGTATAAGAGGGGAAGGTTATGAATTGAGCACCCCACTCGCCCGATCAAAGATCGGTCACTACTAATCATGATGTGATTCTTATTTACATTATATGCTCTTATTCCGATTTATTAGGCTAATTTACTATGCGACGCACACAAGTATAGACTAATTTCTAAAAATTGGAATAATTTGATTCTATGTTTGTTTGAAAATTGTTTTGAATATGTACCACTTGAAAAAATGATCTCATATGCACATTTATCAAGTTATCCCAACTTAAGGAATTGGCCTTCATCCACAGCTATTCAAGCCGGTATATCACTTAAACACTTAGCCTCATGGTATCATGCTTAACATGACAACAATCACACGCATGCAATTATGCTACAGCAAAAAAATGCTCACCTAGTACTCCAAGGCAACATAAAGAGAATAAAATAATTATAAAAAAATATATGCTCCTAATCAATGCAATATGACTAATGCAACACATGCAAAAATGCAACTAATAGGTTTGGTTGTCTAATATATCATGTGAATCACTTTGATAGCATGTGGTTTAAGCACGTTTTCAAGGGAGTAAAAAATAACAATGTGGTTAGAATGATTAACCGAACCTTATGCGTGCAAGACAAATGGATACTTTGTACATGGAAAATGCTAAGTAAACATGATGCTCTATACTATTCATCATAAGCAAGTAAATAAAAGGGAGAAAGAAATAGGGATTAGAAGACATACACATTATTACATATTTACCCTCATATAAGAGGGTCCAAATGAATGTCCCAATATTAATTAACGAATTAACTAACTATTTACAATACCGAAATGAATTAACTACACTAGCTAATTATTACAAATTAGAATTGAAATAACTAATTAATTACAACACAAAATTAATTAACTAAGCTATTACAAGTTCGAAGGAATTACAACATACTACTATTTAGCATAAATTAACGAGCCACAAGGAATGAAGAATTGTTCGCGCATGAATACGGATTTTCACCTGAAAATGCCCTCTGTTCTACTACCAAAATGATTCTGTTGTGCTGTCAGAAAATTAAAATATTTTTATGCTAGCCTCTACTCTATTTTGTAGACAAAAAGACACTACCTGGCTGAAAAGAGGTGGCCAACCAGCTAGAAAAAGTGGTCGGCCGCACAGTGAGGTGGCCGGCCGGCCACTAGTTTTTGTTACTACCCTGCTACAACAGACAAGAAACAAAGAACCAACATAGTATTTGCAGGGAATGTTTGTCCACTATGCCTTTCCTTATCATCAAACAGATCAAATGAAGGGTAGGCCTGATTCGCAAGCCATCAATCGACGCAAAGTCATTGCGTAATGACTTATGAATCAAGGGACAAAAGCTTAATAAATGAAGCTAAAAGACCAACAAAAACCTCTCCCTATCATGATATTGATCAAGGGAAGTGGTTGACTTGACATTTTGAACCATTATCATCACAAGAGAGTATGAAATAGCTCAAAACTCAATGGGTTCAAGTAACATCCGATTGAACCCCCAAACCATTTTATTATCTTGTTACCTCTTAGCCCAATTTCATTACCTCTTTTAATTACCTTTCCATTCCTTAGTCATTTGAGTTCAAAAATGATAGTTAAGTCCACTAACGGAGAGGAGTGTCAAACACAGAGTTGTTTTGGGCATGAGAGACAGGTCATGCCTTTGGTAATGAACCTCTGAAGATATTAAACCATTAAGCACAAGGCCTCTTTCTCAAGCTTAAAAATACGCATTTTGAAGCAACTCTCAAAGCAACCCAAAAGCCAAAAAAAAAAAAAAAAAAAGGAGGTTACAGAGGTGATTAGAGGTGAACACAAGTAAGGAAAACATTAAATAAATGTTATCAACTCAAATAAGTTGGGGTTTAATGCCTAAAACACCAAGCCTATGAGGACCATTACACTACAAGCCTACTATACAAAGCATAAATGATACAAACACATAAAAGAAAGTTCCTAAAATAGCTCAAAACAGTGCTGGAATTAAGGTAAAAATAGCTAAAAAGGAGCTAAAATAATTGAGAATTTAAGCTAGCAAACAAGCATAAGGAGGGGTGGCTAACCCTCCATTTTTGGGACCTCAAAACAACATTTTTAACCTCTGAAAAACTATAAAAATCAATGGCAAAAAGCTAGAAAAAAATTGAGGAAGAGATGAGAAACACTAGAGCAAAAGCTTAGGAGACAAGGTTCAAAGAAGGGTGATTAACCCCTCTACCTTTAATAGCCTCAAACCATAAGTTTCAGGCCATAAAAACAGTTGAAAAACATTCCAAAAACAGTAAGAAAAGATAAGGAAAAAGTAGTGTAGAGATGCCCAAAATTATACCTCTTGAAGAGAAGTAACTCCTTTGTTTACAAACCAACAAGTTCTCACTCTCAAGAGCTGAGACTTGATCTCAAAAACCTCAGCAAGAAGAGCTAAATTTTTTGTTTAAGAAGTGTAGAGACAGAGTGTGTAGGTTACAAGATAGAGAAAAAGAGAGTGTATGCAAATATTGAAGCTTTAGGAATTTTTTCTAACCTAATTTCAAGAGGGGTGGTCATCTATATATAGAAAAACATGAAGCTCAGTCGGAAATATTAGTATAGAGACAGTTGGTGTAGTGCATGAACCAGTGGAAATAGCTGGTATAGCTAGCAGCAAAATATATGTTTTCCAGAACGACTAGCCGGTCGGCCACTAAAGGGGATGATAGGCCACTAAAATGGGCCTATGAGGACACTTGGCTGAAATATCTACATCTCGAGACAGCTGGCCGACCGGCCAAGTACTTGTACGGTCATCCACAAAAAGTGGCCGGCTAGCCAAGTCTAGATGAAGCACGACTTCAAATGGACATATCTCCCTCATTTGGACTCAGTTGCAGGTGATTCTTGAGTCTAAATTGATGCCCGACCTTTTCCCCAACTAGTGTTCTTCCCTCCCCTCCTACATCCTCCAACTCCAAACCTATAAATAAGATGTTTTTAAAGATTTTTCAAAGGGTTCACCTCCCTTCCATATATTTCCACTTTGTCCTTACTCGGTTTACTGAAAAGGGCAATATTTTAAACGAAATACGAGTCTCGAAATATCGTAGAAACATTTGAAAAAATATTTTGAAAAAGAAGGTTTTAAGGTCTAAAATAGTTTTGGCCAAAATGGGGTGTAAGGTTGGAATTAGAAACTCAAAACTGAAGCTTATTGCCGAAGAACTTGAACAATTGTACAGTGTAACTTTCATCATCGAGTGATCAGCCTGAGGCGCCCAAGTCTTAGGGGCGGTCAAAAATGAGGTGTCTATAAGTATGCAAATCAAAGTCTACTTAAGTGGTGTTTGATAAAGCTGAAAATTAAAAACTGAAGACTAAAAATTAAGTGTTGAAAACAAAATGCTGAATTTTTTAAGTTGAGAAGGTGTTTAATAAATATTTAAGTGTTGAACTGAAAATAAGTTCTTTGATATTATAAGATCAAATTTGAAATTTATTATTACGCAAAATTCACTTTACCCCTATGTGATTTGGGTCATGTGCAGTTTGTCTCCTGACATTTGAAAATGACCACATAACCCCCTTGTGGTTTGTGAACTAAAGTACACCATTAAGCCCACTACTGATTTAATGAAAAGGACTAAAATATCCCTATATTTTCATTATTTGTTCAGAAGACAGAGTTTACTTTAACCCCTTATCCTTTATTCCATGTGCGATTTATCCCTTTGAATTTTAAAAATAAGCATATAACCCCATTATATTTGTCATGTGTTTCACACTTACTATTAAGTTAAAAGAAATGTTTAATGATGCACTTCAGTCCACAAACCACATGAGGGTTATATGGTCATTTCCAAACGTTAAGAGGGTAAACTATACATGAATCAAATCATAGGGGGTAAAGTGAAATTTGCCTATTATTTCCCAAAATGTTAGTCACTTATTTCATTTTTCATTGTCCCAAAATATTAGTCCCTTTTCAAAAATCAAGTACAAAAATAAATAAATTTTCTATTTTGCCTTCTTTTAAATTTATTAACAACATAAAAAGTACAATTATGACATTGATATTCCCTAAAAAATGTACTATCAAAGGGTAATTTTGGAAATTTAATTTTTTTAAAGTGCAATAATTATACTACCAAAAAAAGTTAGATTTCCCAAAATGGACCATTATTATGGGACGGATGGAATATTTCAATTTTTATATGGTGATGTAGCTCGGCTTTTCGTGCTCCCTTTCGGAAGAATGAATAGCCATTATAGTTTGGACTCCACTTGTGTGTTGGTTCTGATTCTGATTCCACAAGTGCAATGTGAAACAGTGAAAACACAAAAAGAGTCCAAATCCGGCAATTTCTTTTGGAAAATCGATATTTGAATCAAATGTCAAAAATGAACTGCTTTGCCAGATATCAGAGTCGCTACCTAAATATTTATTTTGGAAAATAGGAAACCTATGACTCGTGCCAAAGGCCATTAGTCCGTCGTTACCAAAGTGTCTTGGTTCGGGAACTTAGGTATGAGAGGGGAAGGTCAATAATTGAACACCCCACTTACCCGATCAAAGATAGGCCTCTACTAATCATGATGTGGTTTTTATGTATAGCATATGTTCTTGTTCTATATGTAACATACAAATATAGACTAATTTCACGAAAAGTTGGAACGTTTGATTTCATGTTTGTTTTGACAAAAGTGTTTTGAATATGTATCACTTAAAATGGTGATCTCATATATACAAGAATCAAGTATCCCAATTCAAGTGATTAGCCTTCATTCACAGGCATTCAAACAGGTATATCAAATAAGCAGTTAGCCTCATGGTAGTATGTTTGATATGACAACATTCACACTTATGCAATATGCTAAAGCAAAAATGCTTACCTTAATGTCCGAAGGCGAGTCCAAAAAGAAAGCAAATAGTTAGGAAAAAAGTGCATGATCCTAATTTTAATGACTAATGCAACACATGCAATGTGCAATTAAGGTTCGGCTACTAGTATGGCATGTGAGTCAATTCAAGGCATGTAATAGCGCATGTATGCAAGTAAGGAGTTTGAATTTGACAGTTGAATAATATGATGAGCCAAACTTTTATGCATGTAAACGAATGGATGCAAATCATAGAAGATGCTAATCAAACATGATGTCCCTAATCTAACCATCATAAGCAGTGAAATAAAAGGGAGAAATAATGGGGGTTGGAAGACATACAACTTATTACATATTTGTCCTCGCGAAGGAGGGTGCGAATGTCCAAATGTTTGAATAAATAATTATTACAAAACCAAATGAATAATAAATGAAAGGGGTTGTCTAATTTATTACAATAAGCCCTGACTCAATATACTCGGTATAACGTCCGACCGAATTTAATTAATCATATTGGATCTTTATGTCGATTATAATCTAATTTTAACCAATTTTATTAGCCTTTTTTTTATTACCTTTCCATTTCTTTATCTTTTCTCCTGTTTGTGCAAAAGTGATATTTACGTCCACTAAGTCCAAAACGCAATAAAGAGAACCAAGCATCAACTTAACCCGTGAAAATTTTCTTCAGGGGAAATTACAAAGGAAGAGTCAAACTTATTTACACGTGATAAGGGATTCCAAGTCAAACTCAAGATGCGCAACAAGGGCTAGTCAAACTCAAAAGAGTGATAGTGACATAGAAAAACCCAAACTTGAGTGATAATGACTTGAAATCCAAATGTGATAATAAGTGATAATGACACTTTCCTTGGTGATTTCCAATGGCCAATTAGTCCGTTAAAAGTAAACACACTGATGAATAAAGAGAAATGAAAAAGAAAAGATTGTGCTTTAATATAAGAACATGTATACATTTGGGGTAGTGAACCTCCAAAGAATTTAAACCGTTAAGTATAGAGCGTTTTATGCTTTTGGTAGTAAATCTCCTAAGAGATTAAATCAGTAATCATAGAACGCTGTATACTTTTGGTAATGAACCTCTTAAGCATAAAAAGTTTTACGCCTTTGGTAGTGAATCTCCAAAGAGATTAAACCATTAAGCATAGAGCGTTTTATACCTTTGGTAATGAACCTCCTGAGCATAAAACGTTTTATGCCTTTGGTAGTGAATCTCCAAAGAGATTAAACCATTAAGCATAGAGTGTTTTATTCCTTTTGTAATGAACCTCCTGAGCATAAAACGTTTTATGCCTTTGGTAGTGAATCTCCAAAGAGATTAAACCATTAAGCATAGAGCGTTTTATACCTTTGGTAATGAACCGCCGAAGAGATTAAACCATTAAGCATAGAAGAGTTCATTTCTTATACTTGAACCACAATCTTAATTTTTCACAACTTTTTAATCGAAATAAGCAAAGAAGGGAGGGAGGTTGCAGAGATGATTATGCGAAGTTGATTAATTGGTTAGTACAAACAAACTTGATATTTAAAAATAAATTAAACAGCCCCCTAAATAGCATACAATAGTGCTGAAATTAAGCTATAGAAAGCGAGCAAAATTAAATAGCTGGAGGTACTATTCACCGCCGGAGGTTACTATTCACCGCTGAAGGTACTATTTATCCGGTGGGGTAGATTATTTAAAGTAATAAATTACAACAGTTTATATACAATATTTAAATTACAACAGATATGTGGGTGGTGCAACCAATCCATTAAAGCGATAGAAAAAACAGTTATGAAAAGAAGTAAATGAAGTATTTAAACAAATTATATCACACTTTAAAATTACATGAAAATTTATAAAAACTCATCTTTTGGGAAATGATAAATTTTCTGAGTCACAAATTTTCTTTTGATTACTCTCAAGTCTGTGGAATGTGTTCTCAATTCTCAGTCCAAAATTTGGAATTACAGCTTTAGTGGTTGGTTTTTGAATGGTGTATTGATGAAATGGAAATAAAAATATTAAAGAAAATATTTTATTTTCCCTCTCGCTTTCTTAAAAAAAACTAATTTTCTTTCTTTTTGATTCTTTTTTTCTCGAACTCTCTCGCCCCACTTCCTTTTCCTTTCTCTAATTAGCCTCCCTCTTTTTTTTCTTCTGTTGAGCCCTTCTTTTTTTTTCTTCCATCAGACCCCCCTGTGTCCTTATATAAGAAAAATATAGAATATAATAATATAATATATATATATATATATGCATATAATACAATATTTAATATATATGTGTTTGATGTCGACAGCCGAGCTGACCGACAGCAATTAGTTTTATTATATAATATATATAATATAAATATTATATAATATATCTATATACATATAATATATAATATAATATAATATATAAAATATATAATTTATACCAATTTATATAAAAACACTAAAAATATGAACAAACACATAAAATTATGCAAAATTACAAAATACTAAACTAATGAAATATTTAGTAGTTTAAAACTATTTAGCCATCATGGTGACGGTTAGGATTAAAGTTCAAATTCCATCTCTCTTACTGAGGATTCTGTGAGAAACGCATTTCAATTGTCATCATCGGGTAATCAAAAGAAAGTGCCCAAGTCTTAGGGCCGGTCAAAATGGGTTGTCTACAGTTGCCCCTCTTTGACAGAGCTTGAAGTCATTTCATGACGTGAGTGAATGTCAAAGCCCGAAGACGACCCTTTTGACAAGGCCATAAGACTTGGGCAAACAAACAAATGTGCAAATGCAAGTGGTTGAACCAGAAGGTTGCTGTAACAGGGCCGCGGGGGACCTCGCTACAGCTCGGACTCGACTTTCGTCAGTCACGGTTCTAAGTCTGAACCAAAGAGTCCAAATCCGGCAAATCGTTTTTGAGAAAAACAGATTTTTGAAAGAAGTGCCAAACATGGACTGCTTTGCCAGATACAGAGTCGCCACCTAAATATTTTGTTTTGGGAAATTTAGGAAACCCTGACTCGGTGCCAAAAGGCCACGTGTCCGTCATCACCAAAGTTGCCTCGGCTCGGGAACTTGGGTACGATTGGGGAAGGTCACTTCGTGAGCACCCCCGTTCGCCCGGTCATAGACCGGCCTCTACTAACCATGATATCAATTTTTGAAAACATTGTGAGTTCTTATACCGGTTATTAGCCTAGGTTACTATGTGATGCGCACAGCATATAAGTATAGACCAGGTCGTCCGAATTGGAACAAAATATTTCATGCTTGTTTTTGAAAATGGTTTGCTACCCGCGGGTAGGCTTGAAACATTTTGATGATTCATTCCAATCCAGATAACCCAACCTTCACCCACAGGCATTCAGGCAGTTAAATCATGTAAGCACATAGCCTCATGGTAAGCATGCTATCATGGCATTCACTCACACGCATGCAAGGATGCTAAAGCATAAAGCTTACCGAGTACTCCAAGCCAAAAACAGAAACTACATTAGAAATCATGCATGATCCTAAGTATACAAAAATGCTTAATGCAACACATGCGAAGTGCAACTATAGTAGGCTCGGCTATTCTAAGATGGCATATGAAATGCTACAACTAACATGTATTCAACTTTGAAATTGAAAGTACAATGCAGTTAGTATGATGCGCCGAGCCCGGTGCATGCAATACATATGAATGATGCAAACATGCTGTCATACTGTATGCTAATTTAAACATGCCCTAATCTAACCATCAAAAGCGGATAAATAAAAGGGAGAAAGACGTGGGGTTGGAAGACATACATCACACTCACCCACACTTATTACAGTTATGCCCTCACTCGGAGGGTCCAAATAAATATACAGTCCAAATGTTACAGTCCCGAATAAAAGAATATTACAGTCCGAAATATTACAAAGTTCTAATTAATTAATGAATTAATTAAGAAAGCAAATAAAACTGGCGTGCATGCCAGGGACTGCCTTGCTTCTGATGGATGATACATGTCCGGATTGTCTTGCGCGGAAATCCACCGGAATGCCCCAATTAGCCTCTGTTTACACTTGTTCTTGAAATGCGTGCCAATTCCCAAAAAGTTGCTGATTCCTGATTTTGCTGCAACAGAGAGCAGGAAAGGGGCATAGCAATGTATTTGCACAAATATATGCATGCCTCGATCCTCGTGCCACCAATCACGCATACCGAGGCATGATGGCAGAGGAGTCGAAATGCACAACTCAATATAGGATGAATGCACATGAAACTACAGCTAAAACCTAACTCCATCATGGATAATCCGGAGTGTCGGTGACTGGGGGAATCGAGACACATTCCGTCACTCGGAGTACGAAATGTACCTCGTTTCCCCTGCCCGGGCTAATTCCTATTCCGGACATGATGCAATATGCATGATATGCATGAAATGCAACTAAGATATAATCCTAACATACAGAATGCTATGGAAATGAGATGCCTCGAAATGCGTGCACACAGGCACGCAAACCGAGAAAGTGACGGGATGTAATGAAAATGAGATGCCTCGAAGTGCGTGCACACGGGCACGCAAACCGAGGCGGTGACAGATATAATGAAAATGAGATGCCTCGAAGTGCGTGCACACGGGCACGCAAACCGAGGCGATGATAAAATGACAATGAGAATGAGATGCCTCGAAGTACGTGCACACGGGCACGCAAACCGAGGCGATGACAGATACAATGAAAATGAGATGCCTCGAAGTGCGTGCACACGGGCACGCAAATCGAGGCGATGATAAATGCGGTGAAAATGAGATGCCTCGAAGTACGTGCACACGGGCACGCAAACCGAGGCGATGACAGAATGACAATGAAAATGAGATGTCTCGAAGTGCGTGCACACGGGCACGCAAACCGAGGCGATGATAAAATGCGGTGAAAATGAGATGCCTCGAAGTACGTGCACACGGGCACGCAAACCGAGGCGATGACAGAATGACAATGAAAATGAGATGCCTCGAAGTGCGTGCACACGGGCACGCAAACCGAGGCGATGATAAATGCGGTGAAAATGAGATGCCTCGAAGTACGTGCACACGGGCACGCAAACCGAGGCGATGACAGAATGACAATGAAAATGAGATGTCTCGAAGTGCGTGCACACGGGCACGCAAACCGAGGCGATGATAAAATGCGGTGAAAATGAGAAATGGGCTTATACCAACATGAGTGAACCTTAGCCACACTCACATCGGATGCCGTCGGATAAAAATGGAGTGCCTCGAAATGCGTGCACACGGGCACGCAAACCGAGGCGATGCTAAAATGACATGGAAATGACAAATGGGCTTATACCAACATGAGTGAACCTCAGCCACACTCACATCGGATGCCGTCGGATAAAAATGGAGTGCCTCGAAATGCGTGCACACGGGCACGCAAACCGAGGCGATGCTAAAATGACATGGAACATGGCAAAAGTGATATGCAAGCACACTAACAGAATTTCAGCAACAAAATATGGGGAAAAACAGTCCCGAAATGTAGCGAAATGACACCGAATGCACGAAATTGTCCCGAAATGCAACATTAAGCACCCGAAATGGCCTATAGCCATGCTAAACATGCACAAGATGGACATGCAATGCAAAGACAGAAGCTAGACAGTCCCAAAATATGCACTTTCACAGTTATAAACATGGCCAAACAGCAAGCATAGATAAGGGAAACATAGCATGCAAGAATAGGGGCCAAAAGAGAGGTAATGAAGCAAGTGGTATAAGAAAAGCTCAAACTGAAAAATTTCCTTCTATAACATTGAAGATGAACCAAAAATATGAATATTTACAGTGTATGGCAGACCTCAAATCAGTATACAAACATGCTAAAAATGTGATGCAAAACAAGGCTCAAAAGGTGCTATAACATGAAGTATATAAAATAATCACCAAACAGAAAAAAAATGTGTATGAAACATGAAGTATAGGCCAAAATAAGACCACTTTCAGTTCGGACCAAGGTCCAAAAACAGAAGCAAAGAGGGCTACTAATTTATGCAAAAATGGGGCCAAATAGGGGATATAACTACAAGTGACATATGGGAACACCAAACAATGTTGAGCCCTTATCCAATGTTGAATAGGGGCTCAAAATATGCCTCATATCAGTTTACAACATGCTCGAAAATAAATTTCTCATGGGTCAAAAATAGCATGCAAAACTATGACATACAAGATGATCAATGAAGCAAGTGTATTATGGAGGGCTCAAACAGGGTTGAGCCCTTAATGGGAAGTGAAGATGAGCTCAAAATATGGCCCTTTTCAGTTAGGGCCGAAGCTTGAAACCAAAAATAAATGAGGCTTAGGAATAGATCAAAGGAAAGGGTCAAAAGGATCAAAGTGTAACTTACCCTTGAAGATCCAAGCTTTTGTTGCTTCTTGGGTTGATTTGCAGCTTCTTTAGCCTTCAAGAATCCCTCCTAGCTGCTGGAAATGAGATGGTGGTGGTAGAGCTTGGTGGTGTAGAAGGAATGAAGGTTATGGACTTAGGGTTTTTTGAAGAATTGAAGAAGAAGACAATGGAGTTTAGGGTTTGTGCTTGGAGAGGAAATTTTCTAACCCTAAAGAAGAAGACCCTCAGCTGGTTATAAGGTCAAGAAAGGGGTGTAAAAGGGGGGTGAAATGGAGAGGAATTCTCTCTCCCAAAATATCCCCCGGATACAGAAAATATCTGGGGGATATTGCCCCACAGCTGGAAGGGGTACAGTGAGGAGAGCACGGCCGGCCGCTCACTTTTGCTGGAGGTGGCCGGCCGGCCACACCCCCTAGCCGGCCGGCTAGGGGTCAAAAGGGTCAACAAGCTTTTCTGGCCAGCCAGGAACTTTTAGGGGCCTCTCAGGTGTGTATATCACTGATATGTGGTTCAAAGTTCAAGAAAAAAGGTCCAAGGGGTTCAACATTAGCCCGGAAGAAAGGGGTCAAAAGGGTCAGGTGACCTTAATGGCCGGCCATGAACTTTTAGGGGCCTCTCAGGTGTGTATATCACAGATATGTGGTTCAAAGTTCAAGAAAAAAGGTCCAAGGGGTTCAACATTAGCCCGGAAGAAAGGGGTCAAAAGGGTCAGGTGACCTTAATGGCCGGCCATGAACTTTTAGTGGCCTCCCAGATGTGTAGATCACAGATATGTGGTTGAAAGTTGGCAACGCTAGCTCTAAGGTATTCAACATTAGCCCGGAAGTGCGAAAAACGGGCGCCGGGAGGCTCCGGAAGAGAAATAACTGGTTGCTGCAACAATTGCTGGCCTCCCACCCTCCAGTGACCTTCCCTGTGATAAAACAGAGGTACCTGCCAAAAATGAGCGAAAACCGTTGCAAAACGAAAGTTCCGGAGCCAAAACACGCAGTTCGGGGTCCCGGAAATGGGCTGTTAAGCACCGAAAATTGTATTTGACCTCGAAGTGGGTTTCTCAGCCCCCAGTGTCCCTCAAAATGGATGAAATAGGATGCATGCCAAAAATCAGAGCAATAGGAGATGGTTAAGCGGTCCCGAACCGAGGCACACGGCCTGACGGCTCTGAAAACCGGGAACCGGACTCCGAGATGGGCAAAATGGCCTACGGCCACCAAATGTAGCCTACGGACATTGAGAGATGGTCTACGAGACCTCTCCCTCCCTTCAGGAAAAGAAACAGAGAAAACCGAGTCTGGTTCGCAAACCGAGACAAGGCACAGAAAAGGGTTCGGGAGTCCGGAGGCAGGGCTCACGGCCGCGACTCTGAAACTTCTGAACAAGCACATTATGCAACATCACCAAGCGCTCAATTGGTGACGTCTGAGTCTTAAGGTCGGTCAAAAATGGGGTGTCTACAGTTGCCCCTCTTTGACAGAACTCGGAAGTCACAAGTGACGGGAGTGAATGTCAAAGCCCAGAGACGACCCATTTTTGACAAGGCCGAAGACTTAGACAAACATACAGGATAAACAGAGATGTGCCCGCAGGCATGCCCGCAGGCAGGGGGCAAAATGCAAATGATATGCAAGAAGCCGAAGGTAACCCAATGATTATGCAAATGCAGCAAGCTGTAATGAAGCAAGTATTCGCAAATAGATGCAACAGTTTTAAGCAAGAATGCAAAGCAACAACTACATTTCATGCAGTTAAGAATGCGGAGGATTATTCAATCCCCGCCACGTCTCACATGGAGAAGATACGATACCTGCGCGATTCGTCTGGTCGCACCAGCCTCAATTGAACCGTACATACAATATCGTGCCTGCAAAAGAGAGAAATTGCAACAAGTACAATATGCTAACAACACATATTTGATGTGATTCCGAAAATTCGACACACGCAGTGTTGGTGAGTGAATGCATCGCAATGCAAGAATGGAATATGTGTGACAACGCATGCTCAAACACGGAGGTACGCCAATATCAAGAAATGTACATGACAATGTGAGTATGCCCATGAGAATGCAAGATGTGTGCATGAAAGTACAAAACGAGCATGAATCAGAGTGTCATTCGTCGTGAAACAACGAGTATGGAAACGCATGTTTCGGCGAGGGTAACTCGATCACGGCCTCCGATCTGCTTCTTTGAAAGGTTACAGCTCATTCAAAAAGGATACACTTTGATTTCGATGAATGATGATGAGACACATGTCAGCACTTGAAACCGAAGTCCCGACGGAGCAATTTTGCGACCGGAAGTGTACGTTTCTTGAACTTTTTCAGGTCCCGGGAACTCCGATCTTCCTCAAAATTTGCAGAGAGCTAGGTGAGCATGTGGGGATGATGGCCGGCCGTTTATCTTCCCAAGGGGGGGTGTCCAACCGATTTCCATTAAAGTTAATGGCTGGCCGGCCATTTCTGCAAAAAACAGATGGCTGGCCAGCTAGAAACAGGGGCCGGCCGGCCATGCCCTTTTTCCGAGGGCATTTCGGTCTTTTTGCCTCCTTTTTGCATGCCTTTTCACCCAAGGCTTGAGGCCTATAAATGGCAGCCGAACCTCACTTCATTTCTTGCCTCTTTCAACACTTTTCTCTCCAGTTTTGAGTTTTACGTGCGTTTTCCAACGCCTCGCGCAAATTGTTTTCGTAAAAACACTTAGTTTTAAACACTTTGGAGCGATTAAATTCCGGCTTCGGAGCTTCTTTTTGCATTTTCACCACTTGAGGTAAGTTCATCTTAATATTTAGAATATTTTCTCGGGAGTTGACTTTTGTTGACTTTTTATTTCCCGAGAGTTGACTTTTGTTGACTTTTTCCAATTTTTGCTCATTTTGCTCATTTTTGCTCCCCTTTTGCAGATTCTTGAAAATGGCAGGCAATTCTCCTCACGGCGGAGGTTTTCCAGGTGCCGGGGATGACTTCGATCCCATGACTCTACCTCCGAGGACCCGACCTTTCATGCCCGAGAGGTACCGTCCAGCAGTGCACGTCCTCCCTCGTGCCGTTTTCTGTCATTTTACCAGTTTTGACGAGAGAGCACCCGCGGATCTGCTTCTCAGAGAGCCGGAGCAGCATCTCTCTCACGAGGCCCGAGAGGTATTTACCTCATCTTCTGTATTTTACATTTCGCACCCTTGTCATGCTTTAAACATTCAGCTTGTGACATAGTACTTTCCTTACATCTTTGAACATGTAGTTTCAACATTCAAATTTCTGAACACTCGGTTCATTAATTAATTGCGAACACACAGCCCACATTAAAACACATGGCTCAAACACTGATTTTTCGAACACACAGCCCGAATTCGAAAGTGAACACACAGCCCACACTTTAAATGGAAGTTGAACACGCAGCCCAAAATTCAAATTTTCGGAACACACAGCCCAGGTAGATAGTGAACACGCAGCCCACAAATTAACTGAAAGTTGAACACGCAGCCCAAAATTCAAATTCTCTGAACACGCAGCCCAGGTAGATAGTGAACACGCAGCCCACAAATTAACTGAAAGTTGAACACGCAGCCCAAAATTCAAATTCTCTGAACACGCAGCCCAGGTAGATAGTGAACACGCAGCCCACAAATTAACTGAAAGTTGAACACGCAGCCCAAAATTCAAATTCTCTGAACACGCAGCCCAGGTAGATAGTGAACACGCAGCCAACAAATTAACTGAAAGTTGAACACGCAGCCCAAAATTCGAACTCTCTGAACACGCAGCCCAGGTAGATAGTGAACACGCAGCCCAAAATTCAAATTCTCTGAACACGCAGCCCAGGTAGATAGTGAACACGCAGCCCACAATTAAACTGAAAGTTGAACACGCAGCCCAAAATTCAAATTCTCTGAACACGCAGCCCAGGTAGATTGTGAACACGCAGCCCACAAATTAACTGAAAGTTGAACACGCAGCCCAAAATTCAAATTCTCTGAACACGCAGCCCAGGTAGATAGTGAACACGCAGCCCACAATTAAACTGAAAGTTGAACACGCAGCCCAAAATTCAAATTCTCTGAACACGCAGCCCAGGTAGATAGTGAACACGCAGCCCACAAATTAACTGAAAGTTGAACACGCAGCCCAAAATTCAAATTCTCTGAACACGCAGCCCAGGTAGATAGTGAACACGCAGCCCACAAATTAACTGAAAGTTGAACACGCAGCCCAAAATTCAAATTCTCTGAACACGCAGCCCAGGTAGATAGTGAACACGCAGCCCACAATTAAACTGAAAGTTGAACACGCAGCCCAAAATTCAAATTCTCTGAACACGCAGCCCAGGTAGATAGTGAACACGCAGCCCACAAATTAACTGAAAGTTGAACACGCAGCCCAAAATTCAAATTCTCTGAACACGCAGCCCAGGTAGATAGTGAACACGCAGCCCACAATTAAACTGAAAGTTGAACACGCAGCCCAAAATTCAAATTCTCTGAACACGCAGCCCAGGTAGATAGTGAACACGCAGCCCACAATTAAACTGAAAGTTGATTATATTGAACACACGACTACTTCATTTTATTTGTATGCAACTTATTTCACTTCATCGGCACATAGCCGATCCCATTCCATTGGCACGCAGTCCAGTTCATTTCATCGGCACACAGCCCATTTCATCTTATTATTGACACATATATTCATTCTGAATGCAGGGTGGTTCCCGCAGTGTGCGAGGATATGGCTCCACCATGGCGCGGGATTGGTATGCTGAGCTCCCGGAGGGCGTCAGAGACTTAGTAGACTTGGCGGGGTTTGGCCCCTTCTGTGTCGAGTTGTCACGCTGTCCTGCCAGGAGGACCTTGATGGCAGCTCTGGTAGAGAGATGGTGGGACACCACCAATTCCTTTCATTTCTCTGCTACCGGGGACATGACCATGACCCCTTTTGACTTTGCTGTATTGACCGGCCTTGATGTCGGAGGTTGGGCCATCCCCTACGATGAGGATATGGGCGAGTGGGAGGCCGCCTGGATGTATTTGTTGGGGGCTCGCCCACCTGTTGATAGGGTTTCAGGGAGAGTCAGATACACTTGGTTCTCCTCCCATTTCCGGCGGGCGGAGATGGTGCCCGAGACTCCCGAGGAGACGGAGCAGTACGCCCGTGGTTTCCTGATGTTCCTCTTCGGGACTACCCTGTTCGCCGACAGAGGGAACACCATTGGGCTATACCTGCTGAGCGCTCTAGTCGACCTATCACAGGTCCAGAGATATGATTGGGGTGGCGCCGGCTTGGCTACCCTTTATTTTTACATGAGCGCGACCTCCCGTGGGCGGGGCGATTTGCTTGGCGGCTACTGGAGAGCTTGGGAGGTACTTTCTGTCTCCTTGATTTACATTTCTGCTCTTCATTACTTGTACATTGCACATACAGCGCACTTTTACAGTCTGCATTTTGCTCTCAGCATTTCGTACTTACATTCTGCACTGCTTTTCTCAGCTATGGGTTTATGTATACTTCCCATCGTTAGCCCCAGAGTTGGAGGTGGTGGGGATTCCCGTGACCCCATATTCATTGATATTTGAGGGCCCGCACCGGGCGAGGCCTCGAGAGACCCTGGTTCGCCTGCGATAGTACTTCGACACTGTGCGACACTCAGAGGTACTTCAGAACTTACAGTTCTTTTCATTTTCATCTTTGATTTGCTCTGTATATTCTCGACTTCTGATTGGTTTATGCATTCATCATCCGCAGATTACTTGGCAGCCTTGGGCACCCCTGGGTGATGATCTCCTACTCCAGTATACCGGAGCGTCAGGCATCTCCCGGTATAGGGTCCTGCTCGAAGGGCCAGTTGGCAGAGTCTGGTTCCTGGGGGAGCGCTTTATGCGCCAGGTACGGGGGTATCTTTCTCAGGATGTTCCCGCAGTACCTCCAGCTAGTATGCGGACCGCTGACAGGCTCTCTTACTCAGAGGTAGTCGGCGCCATGCTGGGCAGCGATGCTTTGCTATATGTTGCAGAGGGGGACTACGCCACCTATCGTCACATATATTTGATGCCTCCATTGACAGAAGCTCGTATTCCGATGATGAGACCTGCCGGTATGTCATCCTCGGACCAGGCTCGGGCTCGAGCTACAGACATCCCTTCTTCTAGCCGGGCTGGCACATCTAGAGGTGGGAGTAGACCAGCTCCCCCGGCTCCGTCGATTCATCCTCATGTCGGATGGCCAGATATGCCCACTGAGTTGATGGCGTGGCAGTACGGGGCTAGCTCTCCGATTCCGATTCCACTAGAGCCTCTGATGCCCAGTGATCGATACGCCATTGATCCGGACTCACCGCCGGTATGCTCCACTTTTCATTCATCATTCAGATGTTTAGACACTCTTCTGTTCACTGATGATTATGAGCTCATTTTTGCAGCCATCGCGAGGGTACATGGAGGAAGTGGTTGGGCTGGTGGCCACGCTCGAGGGCATGGTCCTACGCAGGGAGGCACAGTTGTCTGTTGCAGGCATTCAGGTATCTTTCAGTTTTCCTGGCATTTATCATACTTCTGATGACATGCTGATTTCTACTGCATTGATAGACTATTTGTGTAGAGCACATCTGACACACACACCTCACTTGTACACTGTATTTACATGCACCCACTTCATGTAGCCTTTGCTTATATCTGTATCCGATGTACATGTTTGGACTGATGTATTTGATTTGAACTCCTTGTTTCCAGATGCCTACATGGTCCGGTCAACCGCAGGCCAGGCCACCTGGGCCTCATTGGGGAGCTGGGCCATCTGGGCCTTATCAGGGAGCTGGGCCATCCGGGCCTTATCAGGGGGAGGGGTCATCTCGGCCTTCCCGAGGAGCCGGGCCATCTAGGCCTTATCGAGGAGCTCGAGGAGGGCCTGTCCGCAGACGCAGAGCTCATGTTGTGGAGGTGGAGCCTGATGAGGAGGAGGAGGAGGAGGAGGAGGCTACCGACCGTCAGTTCGAGACATCTGTTGGGGAGGGAGGCTCCGGTTTTGGCTCGGGGAACAGAGGCGAGGCTGAGGAGGATCCTGAGGATGACAGCTCCGACTCTGATGATGGTGTGGAAGTTGTCCCGCAAAAGAGGACTAGGCGTGCTTCTCGTTCCCGCTCCCGAGGATTTTGATGCTGCTATTTCCATGCTTTATTTTTTCTTTTTACTAGTAGTTTGTAGCACTTTGCACATTGTTAGGCAGTTTTATTTTTGTAAAACTTGTACCTTTATTTGTTGTAAAGCATGATGAAATGAAATAGCTTTTGGAAAGGTGTTTGTATTTTGAACTTTTAGCATCATATCGCATCAATTTGTTTCGCATAAGAATGAATTTGAGTGGTAATGCGTATTGCGTAATCACCAAGTCAGGTAGTGAACCGACGCAACAAACTAAACAACTCAACTTACTAAGATATAACAGAATCTTTAGCAAGTTTACAACTCGATAAGCAAAAAGCAACAATGCATAAATAAACCAGACTTTAACAAAATTGCTTAAACAGAGAGCAATGACTCAAAAAAAAAAAAAAAACAAAACACGTCCGCTCGACAAACAACTCGATAAGCAAAATGCAACAACTCGATAAACAAAAACTCAACAACAACAAAGCGTACTCCTGACGATCTGGGCATCGGAACGCATCCGGAATGAAGGCCTTTGACTCCCCCCGTTGCATGGATATGCTTAGAGTTCTCCTTTGAAGAGCAAAACAGGGCCGAGGAGACACACTGCAGCATTGCCAACCATCCCTGGAAGCTGGCCGGCCATTTTTGCAAAAAGTGAATGGCTGGCCAGCCAGAGATATGCCACGGCATGGAGGACTAGAGAGCTTCTGGCCCCTGCTTCAACCTTCAGTTGCACTTTGTCAGATGAATGCGTGGATTGGCTCAAAGAGGAGGTACAAGTTGGGCCCAGCTTGGCATCAGATGCTCCGTCCAGCTCTGGAAGGGGACACAGAGATACTTGATTCAACTATGCCCCAAATTTATTGCTTATTTAGCATTTTCAAGTTTTCTTTATGACTGTACTAAAATAAGCAACCTCGATTGTAATGCAAGAGCAGGAGAACTCTATTTTGAAATCAATGAAATTGAAAGTTATGGTACTGAAAATTTTCCACTTTTGGTCCAAAAATGGTCTAAGTCGTAAAAAGATTGATTTGAACAAAGTCAACTTTTATTAAAACTTTTCAAAACTATTTTCGATGTGGATCAGAACTGGACACGCCGAAAATCTGTCACTGAAATGCACAATCCCAGATCCCTGCAACTGGAAAGTTGCCCCTAGTCTGAAGAACAATGCGGCGCTCCAAAGCAACGGAAAGTTGCCCCTAGTTTGAACAGCACTGTACCGGAGATCACGGTAAATGCTGATAGATAAAGATGACTGAGATGATCGAAATGGACAAAGTTGATCGGGGAAAAGTTTATGACTGAACTTCAAGACGAAGCTGCCTACGTATCCCAAAGATGGGAATCAAGTCTTACGTAGTTCAGGCTTAGGTTCGCTCGAGTATTTTCACTCTCCTTTTGCGCTCTGACTTTTGCCAAGGCCGCCCTTTGCGGGTTTTCAACCTTGCGAGCTCAGTTTTTATATTTTCTAATTTTTTGTGCTCTGAATCTTGCCTAGGTCGCCCTTTCGGGTTTTCGGCCTAGCGAGCCTCTCAAGGATAGTATTTCTTCAACTTGTCCATATTGATCGGTTGTGAAAACTCCAAGCCATCTAGATCCATCAGAACCACAGCCCCACCTGACCAGATAGCTTTGATGATGTAAGGACCAGTCCAATTGGGTTTGAACTTGCCCCTTGGGTCGTGGATGGGAGCTCGGTTGTCTTTGAGCACCAAATCTCCCTCTTTCAGATTCCTGGACTTAACCTTCTTGTTGAAAGCCCGGGCGATTCTGCGTTGATAGCCTTGGATGTGGTACAGTGCTTTCAGTCTTCTTTCATCAAAGAGCATGAGTTCTTCGAATCTGCTTTGCTGCCAATCTGCTTCGGCTATCTGGCATTCAGCCAATACTCGTAACGATGGAACCTCAATCTCGATGGGTAGAACAGCCTCCATTCCATAGACCAATGAATATGGAGTTGCTCCAGTAGAAGTTCTGATTGAAGTCCTGTAGCCCCACAGAGCAAATGGCAGCTTGTCTGGCCAATCTCGATAGGTTTCCACCATCTTCTGTAGTATATGCTTGATATTCTTGTTGGCGGCCTCAACCGCTCCGTTGGTCTGTGGCCTGTATGTAGATGACTTATGAAAAGCCACATTGTATTTCTCCAACAAGTCTATTACTTCTTTCTTGAAGTGGGAACCATTATCCGAAATTATCTCGTTTGGCACCCCGTAGCGACAGATGATGTTGTTCCTGATGAACTTTGCGACGTGCGACGCCTTCAACACCGCGTATGATTGGGCCTCGACCCACTTTGTAAAATAATCTATCGCTACCAGGATAAACTCATGCCCGTTTGACCCCTTCGGGGTAACAGCTCCGATCACGTCAATTCCCCAGACTGAAAAAGGCCACGGTGAAGTCATGTTATATAGTTTTGACGGCGGGATGTTCATGCGATTTGCATGAATCTGACATTTGTGGCATCGCCGAACAAAATTAATGCAATCCTCTTCCATGGTTGACCAGTAGTAGCCCTGTCTGAGGATCTTTCTGGCCAGCATCACCCCATTCATATGTGCACCGCACTCTCCCCCATGGATGGCTTCCATCAGGCGTTTTGACTCTTCAGCTTCTACACAGAGCTTATGCATTCCCAGATGGCCCCTTTTGTATAACTTTCCCCCGCAGATAGCGAACTGAGCAGCCATTCTTCTGACAGCCCTCTTATCCTTGGCATTTGCCCCTAGTGGATATGTCTCCTTTTCCAAGAAGTTCCAGATGTCGTAATACCAGGGGTTGCCGTCTCGAACCTCATCTATGGCGGAAATTGACTCGTATGCTGGCACGAACTTCTGATCAATAATAACTGGACGCATCCGGACTCCGGACGGGATGTCTATCATAGAAGATAGAGTTGCTAATGAATCTGCAAACCTGTTGTTCTCTCTTACGAGGTGGGTGAAATTTAGCTTCTCAAACCGAGGAATTAACAGATCCAAGGTTTGGTGGTAGATTATCATCCTTTCCTCTTTGACTTTCCAATCTCCTTTTGCTTGAGACACAACAAGGTTCGAGTCCCCAATGACGTCCACTCGTCTCGCCCCTAGTTCCAGGGCTGCTTCCAGGCCAGCAATACATGCCTCATACTCTGCTTCATTGTTGGAAACTTTGAATCGGAGCTTGAATGCTAAAGGGATACGGGAATCATCAGGCGCTATTAGCAACACCCCTATCCCATACCCATACTGGTTTGACGCTCCGTCAAAGTACATTGTCCAGGTTTCATCTTCGACGTGCAGAATAGCTTCATCTGGGAATAGATACTCAACCGCTTCATCCCCCTCAGCCGGGTGGTCGGCAAGGAACTCCGCTACCGCTCTGCCTTTTACTGACTTGCGCGTTACATACTTCAAATCAAATTCGGAGAGCAACAGCAACCAACGAGCTAGCCTACCCGTAAGTGCTGGTTTCTCGAAAAGATATTTGATAGGATCCAAACGCGAAACCAACATTACTGAGTGGGCTAACAGGTAGTGCCGCAGCTTCCTGGTTGCCCATACCAAGGCCAGACAAGCCTTCTCCAGCGGTGTATAGCGGGTCTCGTAATCCAACATCTTTTTGCTCAGATAGTATATGGCCCTTTCTACTTTGTCTTCTGATTCCTGCGCAAGCATGCAACCCATGGTGGTCTCAATTACTGAAAGGTATAGTATCAACGGTCTCCCCGGCTCTGGCGGTGACAACACGGGTGGGTTCTGTAGGTACTCTTTGATCTGCTCAAAAGCTGCTTGACATCGGCCGTCCCATTGGAATTTCTTTCCTTTCTTCAGGAGACCAAAAAGTGGTTCACAAGTTAAGGTTAATTTAGAAATAAACCGTCTTATGAATTGCACTTTACCCAGAAAGCCTCGCACCTCCTTTTCAGTCTTTGGTGGTGGCATTTCTAAGATGGCCTTGATTTTGGAAGGGTCGACCTCGATGCCCCTTTGTGTGATCAGAAACCCTAACATCTTCCCTGCTGTAACACCAAACGTGCATTTCTGGGGGTTCAATCGCAGCCGAAACTCTTTGATCCTCTGAAAGAATTTTTATAAGGCGGCGTAGTGGCCCTCTCTATCTTTGGACTTGACAATCATGTCGTCCACGTACACTTCGACCTCCTTATGGATCATATCATGCAATATTGTAGTTGCTGCCCGTTGATACGTAGCTCCAGCATTCTTCAGCCCGAATGGCATCACTCTATAACAATATGTACCCCACGGGGTAGTGAACGCAGTCTTCTCCCGGTCTTCGGGTGCCATTACTATCTGATTATAGCCTGAGAAACCATCCATAAACGAAAGCAAGGCGTGTCCTGCCGTGAAATCTACCAATTCGTCGATGTGCGGCAAGGGGAAGTCGTCTTTCGGACTGGCCTTGTTCAAATCTCTGAAGTCTACACAGACCCGAATTCTGCCGTCTTTCTTCGGCACCGGAACTATGTTAGCCAACCAAGTTGGATATTCAGATACCAGCAGGAACCCTGCGTCAATTTGCTTGGTGACCTCTTCCTTAATCTTGAGGGCCCAGTCCGGGCGAATCCTTCTGAGTTTCTGTTTGACAGGGCGGGCCTCTGGATCAAGAGGGATCCGGTGCTGTACAATCTCAGGATCGATTCCAGGCATGTCTTCATAGGACCACGCGAAAACATCTTTAAAATCTTTTAATAAAGCGACTAAGCGCTCGCGCTCCTCTGAAGACAACGTGGACCCGATCTGGACCAGCCGCGGGTCCTTCTCAGTACCAACATTCACAGTAGTGATTTCATCCATTAAAGGTTTAACAAATCTTTCCTGCTCTTGATCAATTAATCGTTGCAAAACTGGAGGAATTTCTTCCTCACTATTTTCATCAAAATTTTGAAAATCCTGATTTAAGCAATAAATCAAAGGCACAGAAAAATACTCGGAAACCACATCCACATCATTCTCATTAAATACTTCCAAGCCGTCAGATTCCTCTGTTACAACAGACTCAAAAGAAAATGAAAAAGACGACCTAGACAGGACTGTGGTATCCGGGTCATCACCCCCAGGAATACCGGACTCAGACTCAGTCGAGCTGGAATCTGATTCTGACGCAGAAGATTCAGCAGAATCAGATTCTGGCTCACTACCTGACCCGGAACTGCTAGATAAAAAGCCTTCTTCATATTGCCAGATGAGAGAAGGTGCGATAGATGCATCCAAGATCGGCGCTGGAAAGCCCGCAGCTATTTCATCTCCAATCATAGAAACCGAAGAGTTATCCCCCAAGCACTCTTGGCCGATCGGAGGATCTGATAGTAGACTCGCCAGTGCTACCCCCATTTCAAGCTCTGTATTCTCAGGATCCACTGCTCTACACTGCTCAACCTCAGTTGGTGGGTCTGTCTGCGCTTCGGCAACGTCATCCCCAGATAATTGTATGTCGAAGAAGATTTCAAAACCAGGCACGCGCTGCCCCTTCGCGTTTAGCCATGGCTCCGGGAAGCCGCAGAACGGAAAATCTTCCCCCTCCCGGACGAAGCGTCCGTTTAGGGTACCCCAGATGGGCCTGTGCATTAAATCAAATGGCTTCCCGGCCTTCTTTGCTCTGGCCCTTCCGGCCATTTCTTTCCCTTTCCTCACCCAATCCTCCTTGGTGGGCAGATAACCCAGTCCAAAGGCGTGGGGGTTGTGTGGCACTTCGGCCAACACTGAGACGCCCTTCCGGCCGCTTCTCCCTAATCCCATCCCAAGGGTATGTTTTAGCTTGTTCATGAGGTATATGGATTGTGCACTAACATACATGCCCTCATTCGCAGCCATTACATTCTGCACCACTTGAGCCTCGGCCAAAGTGAACCCCGACAAAAACACATCCTCTGTGCCGTGCTCGATCTCCAAGACGGGTGTAGACACCTCCGGCGGCGGATGGATCGATGAATTTCCAAAAATGATTGCTACCCCTTTCCCGTGAGGGTATTTCAGCATTTGATGTAGGGTGGAAGAGACTGCTTTGACCTGGTGCAACCACGGTCGCCCCAAAAGTAAGTTAAAGGTTGCGGGAACGTCCAAGATATGAAATTCGATACTGTGTTGTCCTGGACCAACCTTAGTTTGAATTTTAACAGTCCCCATCACTTCTCTGCTGGTATTGTCATATGCCCTGATCACTTGGGTGGTTGGGACGAAATCTACGGGCTTCAACCCGATTGCATATGCCGTTCTAGTCGGGCAGACATTAATCGCAGACCCGGTATCAACAAGTACCACCGGTATCCACTTATCTCTACATTCCACAGAGATGTAGAGAGGCTTATTATGATTTGCGCCCTCAGGCGGTAGCTCCTTGTCTGAAAAAGTTAATGCCGGGGAGCCTCCTCCCGGAAAAACCAGCCCAACCAGCTGTTCAGGCGTGGTGTCTATGGAAAGTTTCGACTTGTCCATGGCAGATAGGACAGCTTCTCTGTGCACTCGTGATGCCATTAGCAGTCCCCAGATGGAGATGTCTGCTTGTATTTTCTTTAATTGTTTCAACACAGCCTCGTCTTCGATCTGCTTCTCCTTCTGTCTCTCCGCTTCTCTGTCTTTCCCGGATGCTTCGGGTTGGTCTAGGTGTGGGGGCTTGAAGTACCGCCCACTTCTTGTCATGTGGTCCACTTCATCTAGATACCAAGTATCATCCGGCTGGTTATTCCCCCAGTCTTCATCGGTGTGGGCAAGACACAAATCGTCATCTTCCCACCACATTCCACTGGCAGCCAACAGACACCTGTCTGGCTCCGGTCCACTCGCACTCTCAGTGCTCTCTGTCCACATGCTCACAGCATTGCTTGTCGTTGTGCACACAGCACTTTCGGTCTCCTCAGGGCCCTTCGCCTTTCTGGCTCTCTCAGTTTCCTCAAACTTTCCTTGTTCCAACGGCGTCAGTACAGCTGTTTGTTCAATGGTTCCCACATCCGTGAAGCCCATGTCCTGAGCGGAATTCTTAACACCGGCGCTCTCCGGCGGTACAACTTGATTTTCGGCCGTTCCGGCCACAACTGATATTTCTGCCCCTGCCGGGCTCTGTTTTGGTTGAGCTTCCCCCACTGCATCCGGTTGATCTTCGAGCCATCCCGTGGCCTCCTCTGATCCCTCATAATCATTCCAGTTAATGGACGCATCCTCCAGCTCCTGATCATCGAGAAATTGCAAGTTAGCAAAGTCCTCTTCTACGGTTGTCGGCTCATCTGCCCATAACTCAGATCCCTCCCCTCGGATCATGCATAGCTCTCCTGTCTCGGGAAATTTTACACTTAGCCCAGTTCGGCTCGTTGATAGGATGTACTTGCTTGGATCATAAGCCCTCTCAGCAAAATTCTGCCCAGTCCCAGATTCAACAGACTCGGTCTCCCCCAAAATCTGCCCTGCCCTGCCTTCGACGGTCACCACCATCGGTTCCGGTTGGGTTTTGGAGATGTCCACCATGCATAAGAAGTCAGTGCAATCGGGGAGGAGCACTTCCGGCTTGGGTAGGTGGGTGGGGGTAATGTAGATGCTAGGATCGTAAGATGCGACCCCAGTCTGGATAAAGTTAATTCTTTTGGGAGGAGGGGCTTGGTTATGTGATGGGAGAGGGTTGGTCGTAACATTGGGTTGGTCGGGAGGTGCGATTACCTGTTTGTCAATAAGATCTTGGATCTCATGACGCAGTCTGTAACAACGGTCGGTGTCATGACCGTGTTGTTGGTGGTATGCACAGTATTTTGACGGGTCATATGAGGGGGGAAGTGGATTTGGTAATGGCTTTGGTTCTAGGGGTTTTAAATGATTCTTTCTGATCAGTATTCCTAGAACTTTGGTCAGAGGCATATATAGTGGAGTAAAGGTTCTTTGGCCTCGTGGTTGGAACCGGCTGTTGGCTTGTGTGTTGCTTCCGGACGCGCCGGAGAATGGTGTGGCAGTCATAGGTCTTGGAGGGGGAGGGGGAGTGGTGGCGACCATACCAACTTCCGAGGCTCTCGTATTTGCAGCGCCGCTCGGGCCTGCATTGTTATTGCGATTGAAGGTCCTCCTCGGTTGTTCTCTGTCCTGGTCAAGCAGTCCTTGCCTCATAGCATCTTCTATTTGCACCCCCATATCATGTAAATCTGCGAAAGTGGGAAAGGGGACCACAATCATTCTTTGCATTAACTTGGGGTGGAGATTGCGCACAATCATCCGAATTTGATCTCTGTCAGTGGGCCTTAAAGTCATCGTCGACGCCTTTGCCCTCCATCGGATCACAAAGTCCGAGAAAGATTCCTTGGGCTCTTGCCTCGTCGTTTCAAGATCACGGGTTGTGATCTCGATCTGTGTGTTGTATGAATATTGTGTGACAAAGGCCTCAGCCATCTCGTCCCAATTCTTCTTCACCTCATCCGATAATCTTGCGTACCAATGGGAGGCCACACCCGACAGGGTTCGGCCGAATAGTGAGAGCTTCTGCTGTCGTGTTAGGCCCATTGGCCGTAAGACATCCGCAAACAGTCGGATATGGACCATGGGGTCACCAGTCCCGTCAAAACGGTCTATTTGTGGCATTTTGAACCTATCGGGGAGTGTCACGGCCTCCTCGGTATATCCATCTCCGATATCCGGCATAGCCTTAGCCCCTTGGGATTTCTTAAAGAGTTTCTCCAATTTGCTCAATTTCAGAGCCGTATGATCAACCTCGTCCTCGGATGGAGAGTCCGGGTGATTGGATGTATGAACCTTGGACAGTTGTAATGGAATCGGGGGTGGTGCTGGCCCCGTTGGAAGACTCGTGTCCTCTTGTAAATTTTGGACAGTCGGTACAGTATTTTGGGTGTTCAGAGGAACGTCCTGAATAGCAGGAGCCTTCTCGGGTAATGGGACCCCCGCCGGAGGAGGGATTTGTTGTGAAGCAGACGCTGTGTTCTGTTGTTGCAATCTGGTAATCAACTCAGCCTGTTGGGCCATGACTGTGGCCTGCTGTTTGGAGAATTCCGCTTGACGGACGGCATCATCGTGCATCTGTTTCATGCTCTCCTGCATCTGGCGCATTAGAGCCTCCATCCCCGATGTATTCTGTTGCTCCATCTGTCTAACTGGTATGTCTATTTCTGCAACAGTAATTGAGACCTCAGTCCTATAGTCCTCTGATGGAGTAACCCACTGCCCTGACAACCTCTGTTCTGACACACTGCGCCTTTTCGGCTTCCTTCTGATAACAGGGGGTAGAGAATAGAACACTGGCTGTCCGTCTATTAGATCCTCAGATCGGTGGAGTCGACGACCTCGTGTCCAAGGTGCTTGGGGAATGCCTATTGGGTCGGAAGCAATCGTGCTAAAACTGACCTAGCAAAAGATAAATAAAGCGAAAAGGAAATAAATAAACAGATAAACGGGCAGCATAACAGCTTAAAATAAAATGCAAGACACATAGTCGGGCATAATCAACACACAGTCAATAAGCTGAAATATACACTGTCCTCAAACACTGATTATCATCCCTGTATCATTGTTCCCTAAAACAGAATCTGATATCCGCAGATAAATAATCCTCAAACACTGGCTGATGCCCGCAGGCTTGATACCCGTAATACAAAACTGATGCCCGCAGGCCTGATGTCGACAATGCTGAACTGATGCCCGTAGGCCTGATACTGTCAATACTGAACTGATGCCCGCAGGCTCGATACTCAAACTCATATACTGATCTGATGCCCGCAGGCCTGATACTGCCAATACTTGAACTGAAGCCCGCAGGCCTGATGCCCAAACTCATATACTGATACATGCATTCCTGTAGAGACGCACTCTAAAGCACATAACAGATAAGTGAGAGCCAAAACACCCCTATGTTGGGGTAAGGTTTCCCTGTCCTATTTTGTCAGGAGCTAGGGTTTCACTATGCACACAGCGGTTTCAAACAACCTATAAACGGGTAAGCAACCTGTCCTAATTTGGAATAGTCACTATGGATCCGAATATGCACTAGGCCGAATGGTCAAAGAGGGTGCCCCGGTAAAACCGGGGTTTGTGTTCCCATACTGGCAGAGCCCACAACCGGTCAGCCTTATGGTCATGCCTTGACAAGACAAGCCTCTGGCAAACCATTCAGGAATAGCAGATGGCAAACACGGTGTCCTAGGCGCACCAATGCAAATGCAATGCAAAGAAACACGCAAGTGTAGTCAAAAACAGGTATCATGAGTTCGAGTCAAGTTCTCTAATTCCCCAGCAGAGTCGCCAGAAACTGTAACAGGGCCGCGGGGGACCTCGCTACAGCTCGGACTCGACTTTCGTCAGTCACGGTTCTAAGTCTGAACCAAAGAGTCCAAATCCGGCAAATCGTTTTTGAGAAAAACAGATTTTTGAAAGAAGTGCCAAACATGGACTGCTTTGCCAGATACAGAGTCGCCACCTAAATATTTTGTTTTGGGAAATTTAGGAAACCCTGACTCGGTGCCAAAAGGCCACGTGTCCGTCATCACCAAAGTTGCCTCGGCTCGGGAACTTGGGTACGATTGGGGAAGGTCACTTCGTGAGCACCCCCGTTCGCCCGGTCATAGACCGGCCTCTACTAACCATGATATCAATTTTTGAAAACATTGTGAGTTCTTATACCGGTTATTAGCCTAGGTTACTATGTGATGCGCACAGCATATAAGTATAGACCGGGTCGTCCGAATTGGAACAAAACATTTCATGCTTGTTTTTGAAAATGGTTTGCTACCCGCGGGTAGGCTTGAAACATTTTGATGATTCATTCCAATCCAGATAACCCAACCTTCACCCACAGGCATTCAGGCAGTTAAATCATGTAAGCACATAGCCTCATGGTAAGCATGCTATCATGGCATTCACTCACACGCATGCAAGGATGCTAAAGCATAAAGCTTACCGAGTACTCCAAGCCAAAAACAGAAACTACATTAGAAATCATGCATGATCCTAAGTATACAAAAATGCTTAATGCAACACATGCGAAGTGCAACTATAGTAGGCTCGGCTATTCTAAGATGGCATATGAAATGCTACAACTAACATGTATTCAACTTTGAAATTGAAAGTACAATGCAGTTAGTATGATGCGCCGAGCCCGGTGCATGCAATACATATGAATGATGCAAACATGCTGTCATACTGTATGCTAATTTAAACATGCCCTAATCTAACCATCAAAAGCGGATAAATAAAAGGGAGAAAGACGTGGGGTTGGAAGACATACATCACACTCACCCACACTTATTACAGTTATGCCCTCACTCGGAGGGTCCAAATAAATATACAGTCCAAATGTTACAGTCCCGAATAAAAGAATATTACAGTCCGAAATATTACAAAGTTCTAATTAATTAATGAATTAATTAAGAAAGCAAATAAAACTGGCGTGCATGCCAGGGACTGCCTTGCTTCTGATGGATGATACATGTCCGGATTGTCTTGCGCGGAAATCCACCGGAATGCCCCAATTAGCCTCTGTTTACACTTGTTCTTGAAATGCGTGCCAATTCCCAAAAAGTTGCTGATTCCTGATTTTGCTGCAACAGAGAGCAGGAAAGGGGCATAGCAATGTATTTGCACAAATATATGCATGCCTCGATCCTCGTGCCACCAATCACGCATACCGAGGCATGATGGCAGAGGAGTCGAAATGCACAACTCAATATAGGATGAATGCACATGAAACTACAGCTAAAACCTAACTCCATCATGGATAATCCGGAGTGTCGGTGACTGGGGGAATCGAGACACATTCCGTCACTCGGAGTACGAAATGTACCTCGTTTCCCCTGCCCGGGCTAATTCCTATTCCGGACATGATGCAATATGCATGATATGCATGAAATGCAACTAAGATATAATCCTAACATACAGAATGCTATGGAAATGAGATGCCTCGAAATGCGTGCACACAGGCACGCAAACCGAGAAAGTGACGGGATGTAATGAAAATGAGATGCCTCGAAGTGCGTGCACACGGGCACGCAAACCGAGGCGGTGACAGATATAATGAAAATGAGATGCCTCGAAGTGCGTGCACACGGGCACGCAAACCGAGGCGATGATAAAATGACAATGAGAATGAGATGCCTCGAAGTACGTGCACACGGGCACGCAAACCGAGGCGATGACAGATACAATGAAAATGAGATGCCTCGAAGTGCGTGCACACGGGCACGCAAATCGAGGCGATGATAAATGCGGTGAAAATGAGATGCCTCGAAGTACGTGCACACGGGCACACAAACCGAGGCGATGACAGAATGACAATGAAAATGAGATGTCTCGAAGTGCGTGCACACGGGCACGCAAACCGAGGCGATGATAAAATGCGGTGAAAATGAGATGCCTCGAAGTACGTGCACACGGGCACGCAAACCGAGGCGATGACAGAATGACAATGAAAATGAGATGCCTCGAAGTGCGTGCACACGGGCACGCAAACCGAGGCGATGATAAATGCGGTGAAAATGAGATGCCTCGAAGTACGTGCACACGGGCACGCAAACCGAGGCGATGACAGAATGACAATGAAAATGAGATGTCTCGAAGTGCGTGCACACGGGCACGCAAACCGAGGCGATGATAAAATGCGGTGAAAATGAGAAATGGGCTTATACCAACATGAGTGAACCTTAGCCACACTCACATCGGATGCCGTCGGATAAAAATGGAGTGCCTCGAAATGCGTGCACACGGGCACGCAAACCGAGGCGATGCTAAAATGACATGGAAATGACAAATGGGCTTATACCAACATGAGTGAACCTCAGCCACACTCACATCGGATGCCGTCGGATAAAAATGGAGTGCCTCGAAATGCGTGCACACGGGCACGCAAACCGAGGCGATGCTAAAATGACATGGAACATGGCAAAAGTGATATGCAAGCACACTAACAGAATTTCAGCAACAAAATATGGGGAAAAACAGTCCCGAAATGTAGCGAAATGATACCGAATGCACGAAATTGTCCCGAAATGCAACATTAAGCACCCGAAATGGCCTATAGCCATGCTAAACATGCACAAGATGGACATGCAATGCAAAGACAGAAGCTAGACAGTCCCAAAATATGCACTTTCACAGTTATAAACATGGCCAAACAGCAAGCATAGATAAGGGAAACATAGCATGCAAGAATAGGGGCCAAAAGAGAGGTAATGAAGCAAGTGGTATAAGAAAAGCTCAAACTGAAAAATTTCCTTCTATAACATTGAAGATGAACCAAAAATATGAATATTTACAGTGTATGGCAGACCTCAAATCAGTATACAAACATGCTAAAAATGTGATGCAAAACAAGGCTCAAAAGGTGCTATAACATGAAGTATATAAAATAATCACCAAACAGAAACAAAATGTGAATGAAACATGAAGTATAGGCCAAAATAAGACCACTTTCAGTTCGGACCAAGGTCCAAAAACAGAAGCAAAGAGGGCTACTAATTTATGCAAAAATGGGGCCAAATAGGGGATATAACTACAAGTGACATATGGGAACACCAAACAATGTTGAGCCCTTCTCCAATGTTGAAGAGGGGCTCACAATATGCCTCATATCAGTTTACAACATGCTCGAAAATAAATTTCTCATGGGTCAAAAATAGCATGCAAAACTATGACATACAAGATGATCAATGAAGCAAGTGTATTATGGAGGGCTCAAACAGGGTTGAGCCCTTAATGGGAAGTGAAGATGAGCTCAAAATATGGCCCTTTTCAGTTAGGGCCGAAGCTTGAAACCAAAAAGAAATGAGGCTTAGGAATAGATCAAAGGAAAGGGTCAAAAGGATCAAAGTGTAACTTACCCTTGAAGATCCAAGCTTTTGTTGCTTCTTGGGTTGATTTGCAGCTTCTTTAGCCTTCAAGAATCCCTCCTAGCTGCTGGAAATGAGATGGTGGTGGTAGAGCTTGGTGGTGTAGAAGGAATGAAGGTTATGGACTTAGGGTTTTTTGAAGAATTGAAGAAGAAGACAATGGAGTTTAGGGTTTGTGCTTGGAGAGGAAATTTTCTAACCCTAAAGAAGAAGACCCTCAGCTGGTTATAAGGTCAAGAAAGGGGTGTAAAAGGGGGGTGAAATGGAGAGGAATTCTCTCTCCCAAAATATCCCCCGGATACAGAAAATATCTGGGGGATATTGCCCCACAGCTGGAAGGGGTACAGTGAGGAGAGCACGGCCGGCCGCTCACTTTTGCTGGAGGTGGCCGGCCGGCCACACCCCCTAGCCGGCCGGCTAGGGGTCAAAAGGGTCAACAAGCTTTTCTGGCCGGCCAGGAACTTTTAGGGGCCTCTCAGGTGTGTATATCACAGATATGTGGTTCAAAGTTCAAGAAAAAAGGTCCAAGGGGTTCAACATTAGCCCGGAAGAAAGGGGTCAAAAGGGTCAGGTGACCTTAATGGCCGGCCATGAACTTTTAGGGGCCTCTCAGGTGTGTATATCACAGATATGTGGTTCAAAGTTCAAGAAAAAAGGTCCAAGGGGTTCAACATTAGCCCGGAAGAAAGGGGTCAAAAGGGTCAGGTGACCTTAATGGCCGGCCATGAACTTTTAGTGGCCTCCCAGATGTGTAGATCACAGATATGTGGTTGAAAGTTGGCAACGCTAGCTCTAAGGTATTCAACATTAGCCCGGAAGTGCGAAAAACGGGCGCCGGGAGGCTCCGGAAGAGAAATAACTGGTTGCTGCAACAATTGCTGGCCTCCCACCCTCCAGTGACCTTCCCTGTGATAAAACAGAGGTACCTGCCAAAAATGAGCGAAAACCGTTGCAAAACGAATGTTCCGGAGCCAAAACACGCAGTTCGGGGTCCCGGAAATGTGCTGTTAAGCACCGAAAATTGTATTTGACCTCGAAGTGGGTTTCTCAGCCCCCAGTGTCCCTCAAAATGGATGAAATAGGATGCATGCCAAAAATCAGAGCAATAGGAGATGGTTAAGCGGTCCCGAACCGAGGCACACGGCCTGACGGCTCCGAAAACCGGGAACCGGACTCCGAGATGGGCAAAATGGCCTACGGCCACCAAATGTAGCCTACGGACATTGAGAGATGGTCTACGAGACCTCTCCCTCCCTTCAGGAAAAGAAACAGAGAAAACCGAGTCTGGTTCGCAAACCGAGACAAGGCACAGAAAAGGGTTCGGGAGTCCGGAGGCAGGGCTCACGGCCGCGACTCTGAAACTTCTGAACAAGCACATTATGCAACATCACCAAGCGCTCAATTGGTGACGTCTGAGTCTTAAGGTCGGTCAAAAATGGGGTGTCTACAGTTGCCCCTCTTTGACAGAACTCGGAAGTCACAAGTGACGGGAGTGAATGTCAAAGCCCAGAGACGACCCATTTTTGACAAGGCCGAAGACTTAGACAAACATACAGGATAAACAGAGATGTGCCCGCAGGCATGCCCGCAGGCAGGGGGCAAAATGCAAATGATATGCAAGAAGCCGAAGGTAACCCAATGATTATGCAAATGCAGCAAGCTGTAATGAAGCAAGTATTCGCAAATAGATGCAACAGTTTTAAGCAAGAATGCAAAGCAACAACTACATTTCATGCAGTTAAGAATGCGGAGGATTATTCAATCCCCGCCATGTCTCACACGGAGAAGATACGATACCTGCGCGATTCGTCTGGTCGCACCAGCCTCAATTGAACCGTACATACAATATCGTGCCTGCAAAAGAGAGAAATTGCAACAAGTACAATATGCTAACAACACATATTTGATGTGATCCCGAAAATTCGACACACGCAGTGTTGGTGAGTGAATGCATCGCAATGCAAGAATGGAATATGTGTGACAACGCATGCTCAAACACGGAGGTATGCCAATATCAAGAAATGTACACGACAATGTGAGTATGCCCATGAGAATGCAAGATGTGTGCATGAAAGTACAAAACGAGCATGAATCAGAGTGTCATTCGTCGTGAAACAACGAGTATGGAAACGCATGTTTCGGCGAGGGTAACTCGATCACGGCCTCCGATCTGCTTCTTTGAAAGGTTACAGCTCATTCAAAAAGGATACACTTTGATTTCGATGAATGATGATGAGACACATGTCAGCACTTGAAACCGAAGTCCCGACGGAGCAATTTTGCGACCGGAAGTGTACGTTTCTTGAACTTTTTCAGGTCCCGGGAACTCCGATCTTCCTCAAAATTTGCAGAGAGCTAGGTGAGCATGTGGAGATGATGGCCGGCCGTTTATCTTCCCAAGGGGGGGTGTCCAACCGATTTCCATTAAAGTTAATGGCTGGCCGGCCATTTCTGCAAAAAACAGATGGCTGGCCAGCTAGAAACAGGGGCCGGCCGGCCATGCCCTTTTTCCGAGGGCATTTCGGTCTTTTTGCCTCCTTTTTGCATGCCTTTTCACCCAAGGCTTGAGGCCTATAAATGGCAGCCGAACCTCACTTCATTTCTTGCCTCTTTCAACACTTTTCTCTCCAGTTTTGAGTTTTACGCGCGTTTTCCAACGCCTCGCGCAAATTGTTTTCGTAAAAACACTTAGTTTTAAACACTTTGGAGCGATTAAATTCCGGCTTCGGAGCTTCTTTTTGCATTTTCACCACTTGAGGTAAGTTCATCTTAATATTTAGAATATGTTCTCGGGAGTTGACTTTTGTTGACTTTTTATTTCCCGAGAGTTGACTTTTGTTGACTTTTTCCAATTTTTGCTCATTTTGCTCATTTTTGCTCCCCTTTTGCAGATTCTTGAAAATGGCAGGCAATTCTCCTCACGGCGGAGGTTTTCCAGGTGCCGGGGATGACTTCGATCCCATGACTCTACCTCCGAGGACCCGACCTTTCATGCCCGAGAGGTACCGTCCAGCAGTGCACGTCCTCCCTCGTGCCGTTTTCCGTCATTTTACCAGTTTTGACGAGAGAGCACCCGCGGATCTGCTTCTCAGAGAGCCGGAGCAGCATCTCTCTCACGAGGCCCGGGAGGTATTTACCTCATCTTCTGTATTTTACATTTCGCACCCTTGTCATGCTTTAAACATTCAGCTTGTGACATAGTACTTTCCTTACATCTTTGAACATGTAGTTTCAACATTCAAATTTCTGAACACTCGGTTCATTAATTAATTGCGAACACACAGCCCACATTAAAACACATGGCTCAAACACTGATTTGTCGAACACACAGCCCGAATTCGAAAGTGAACACACAGCCCACACTTTAAATGGAAGTTGAACACGCAGCCCAAAATTCAAATTTTCTGAACACACAGCCCAGGTAGATAGTGAACACGCAGCCCACAAATTAACTGAAAGTTGAACACGCAGCCCAAAATTCAAATTCTCTGAACACGCAGCCCAGGTAGATAGTGAACACGCAGCCCACAAATTAACTGAAAGTTGAACACGCAGCCCAAAATTCGAACTCTCTGAACACGCAGCCCAGGTAGATAGTGAACACGCAGCCCACAATTAAACTGAAAGTTGAACACGCAGCCCAAAATTCAAATTCTCTGAACACGCAGCCTAGGTAGATAGTGAACACGCAGCCCACAATTAAACTGAAAGTTGAACACGCAGCCCAAAATTCAAATTCTCTGAACACGCAGCCCAGGTAGATAGTGAACACGCAGCCCACAAATTAACTGAAAGTTGAACACGCAGCCCAAAATTCAAATTCTCTGAACACGCAGCCCAGGTAGATAGTGAACACGCAGCCCACAATTAAACTGAAAGTTGAACACGCAGCCCAAAATTCAAATTCTCTGAACACGCAGCCCAGGTAGATAGTGAACACGCAGCCCACAAATTAACTTAAAGTTGAACACGCAGCCCAAAATTCAAATTCTCTGAACACGCAGCCCAGGTAGATAGTGAACACGCAGCCCACAAATTAACTGAAAGTTGAACACGCAGCCCAAAATTCAAATTCTCTGAACACGCAGCCCAGGTAGATAGTGAACACGCAGCCCACAATTAAACTGAAAGTTGAACACGCAGCCCAAAATTCAAATTCTCTAAACACGCAGCCCAGGTAGATAGTGAACACGCAGCCCACAAATTAACTGAAAGTTGAACACGCAGCCCAAAATTCAAATTCTCTGAACACGCAGCCCAGGTAGATAGTGAACACGCAGCCCACAATTAAACTGAAAGTTGAACACGCAGCCCAAAATTCAAATTCTCTGAACACGCAGCCCAGGTAGATAGTGAACACGCAGCCCACAATTAAACTGAAAGTTGATTATATTGAACACACGACTACTTCATTTTATTTGTATGCAACTTATTTCACTTCATCGGCACATAGCCGATCCCATTCCATTGGCACGCAGTCCAGTTCATTTCATCGGCACACAGCCCATTTCATCTTATTATTGACACATATATTCATTCTGAATGCAGGGTGGTTCCCGCAGTGTGCGAGGATATGGCTCCACCATGGCGCGGGATTGGTATGCTGAGCTCCCGGAGGGCGTCAGAGACTTAGTAGACTTGGCGGGGTTTGGCCCCTTCTGTGTCGAGTTGTCACGCTGTCCTGCCAGGAGGACCTTGATGGCAGCTCTGGTAGAGAGATGGTGGGACACCACCAATTCCTTTCATTTCTCTGCTACCGGGGACATGACCATGACCCCTTTTGACTTTGCTGTATTGACCGGCCTTGATGTCGGAGGTTGGGCCATCCCCTACGATGAGGATATGGGCGAGTGGGAGGCCGCCTGGATGTATTTGTTGGGGGCTCGCCCACCTGTTGATAGGGTTTCAGGGAGAGTCAGATACACTTGGTTCTCCTCCCATTTCCGGCGGGCGGAGATGGTGCCCGAGACTCCCGAGGAGACGGAGCAGTACGCCCGTGGTTTCCTGATGTTCCTCTTCGGGACTACCCTGTTCGCCGACAGAGGGAACACCATTGGGCTATACCTGCTGAGCGCTCTAGTCGACCTATCACAGGTCCAGAGATATGATTGGGGTGGCGCCGGCTTGGCTACCCTTTATTTTTACATGAGCGCGACCTCCCGTGGGCGGGGCGATTTGCTTGGCGGCTACTGGAGAGCTTGGGAGGTACTTTCTGTCTCCTTGATTTACATTTCTGCTCTTCATTACTTGTACATTGCACATACAGCGCACTTTTACAGTCTGCATTTTGCTCTCAGCATTTCGTACTTACATTCTGCACTGCTTTTCTCAGCTATGGGTTTATGTATACTTCCCATCGTTAGCCCCAGAGTTGGAGGTGGTGGGGATTCCCGTGACCCCATATTCATTGATATTTGAGGGCCCGCACCGGGCGAGGCCTCGAGAGACCCTGGTTCGCCTGCGACAGTACTTCGACACTGTGCGACACTCAGAGGTACTTCAGAACTTACAGTTCTTTTCATTTTCATCTTTGATTTGCTCTGTATATTCTCGACTTCTGATTGGTTTATGCATTCATCATCCGCAGATTACTTGGCAGCCTTGGGCACCCCTGGGTGATGATCTCCTACTCCAGTATACCGGAGCGTCAGGCATCTCCCGGTATAGGGTCCTGCTCGAAGGGCCAGTTGGCAGAGTCTGGTTCCTGGGGGAGCGCTTTATGCGCCAGGTACGGGGGTATCTTTCTCAGGATGTTCCTGCAGTACCTCCAGCTAGTATGCGGACCGCTGACAGGCTCTCTTACTCAGAGGTAGTCGGCGCCATGCTGGGCAGCGATGCTTTGCTATATGTTGCAGAGGGGGACTACGCCACCTATCGTCACATATATTTGATGCCTCCATTGACAGAAGCTCGTATTCCGATGATGAGACCTGCCGGTATGTCATCCTCGGACCAGGCTCGGGCTCGAGCTACAGACATCCCTTCTTCTAGCCGGGCTGGCACATCTAGAGGTGGGAGTAGACCAGCTCCCCCGGCTCCGTCGATTCATCCTCATGTCGGATGGCCAGATATGCCCACTGAGTTGATGGCGTGGCAGTACGGGGCTAGCTCTCCGATTCCGATTCCACTAGAGCCTCTGATGCCCAGTGATCGATACGCCATTGATCCGGACTCACCGCCGGTATGCTCCACTTTTCATTCATCATTCAGATGTTTAGACACTCTTCTGTTCACTGATGATTATGAGCTCATTTTTGCAGCCATCGCGAGGGTACATGGAGGAAGTGGTTGGGCTGGTGGCCACGCTCGAGGGCATGGTCCTACGCAGGGAGGCACAGTTGTCTGTTGCAGGCATTCAGGTATCTTTCAGTTTTCCTGGCATTTATCATACTTCTGATGACATGCTGATTTCTACTGCATTGATAGACTATTTGTGTAGAGCACATCTGACACACACACCTCACTTGTACACTGTATTTACATGCACCCACTTCATGTAGCCTTTGCTTATATCTGTATCCGATGTACATGTTTGGACTGATGTATTTGATTTGAACTCCTTGTTTCCAGATGCCTACATGGTCCGGTCAACCGCAGGCCAGGCCACCTGGGCCTCATTGGGGAGCTGGGCCATCTGGGCCTTATCAGGGAGCTGGGCCATCCGGTTCTTATCAGGGGGAGGGGTCATCTCGGCCTTCCCGAGGAGCCGGGCCATCTAGGCCTTATCGAGGAGCTCGAGGAGGGCCTGTCCGCAGACGCAGAGCTCATGTTGTGGAGGTGGAGCCTGATGAGGAGGAGGAGGAGGAGGAGGAGGCTACCGACCGTCAGTTCGAGACATCTGTTGGGGAGGGAGGCTCCGGTTTTGGCTCGGGGAACAGAGGCGAGGCTGAGGAGGATCCTGAGGATGACAGCTCCGACTCTGATGATGGTGTGGAAGTTGTCCCGCAAAAGAGGACTAGGCGTGCTTCTCGTTCCCGCTCCCGAGGATTTTGATGCTGCTATTTCCATGCTTTATTTTTTCTTTTTACTAGTAGTTTGTAGCACTTTGCACATTGTTAGGCAGTTTTATTTTTGTAAAACTTGTACCTTTATTTGTTGTAAAGCATGATGAAATGAAATAGCTTTTGGAAAGGTGTTTGTATTTTGAACTTTTAGCATCATATCGCATCAATTTGTTTCGCATAAGAATGAATTTGAGTGGTAATGCGTATTGCGTAATCACCAAGTCAGGTAGTGAACCGACGCAACAAACTAAACAACTCAACTTACTAAGATATAACAGAATCTTTAGCAAGTTTACAACTCGATAAGCAAAAAGCAACAATGCATAAATAAACCAGACTTTAACAAAATTGCTTAAACAGAGAGCAATGACTCAAAAAAAAAAAAAAAACAAAACACGTCCGCTCGACAAACAACTCGATAAGCAAAATGCAACAACTCGATAAACAAAAACTCAACAACAACAAAGCGTACTCCTGACGATCTGGGCATCGGAACGCATCCGGAATGAAGGCCTTTGACTCCCCCCGTTGCATGGATATGCTTAGAGTTCTCCTTTGAAGAGCAAAACAGGGCCGAGGAGACACACTGCAGCATTGCCAACCATCCCTGGGAGCTGGCCGGCCATTTTTGCAAAAAGTGAATGGCTGGCCAGCCAGAGATATGCCACGGCATGGAGGACTAGAGAGCTTCTGGCCCCTGCTTCAACCTTCAGTTGCACTTTGTCAGATGAATGCGTGGATTGGCTCAAAGAGGAGGTACAAGTTGGGCCCAGCTTGGCATCAGATGCTCCGTCCAGCTCTGGAAGGGGACACAGAGATACTTGATTCAACTATGCCCCAAATTTATTGCTTATTTAGCATTTTCAAGTTTTCTTTATGACTGTACTAAAATAAGCAACCTCGATTGTAATGCAAGAGCAGGAGAACTCTATTTTGAAATCAATGAAATTGAAAGTTATGGTACTGAAAATTTTCCACTTTTGGTCCAAAAATGGTCTAAGTCGTAAAAAGATTGATTTGAACAAAGTCAACTTTTATTAAAACTTTTCAAAGCTATTTTCGATGTGGATCAGAACTGGACACGCCGAAAATCTGTCACTGAAATGCACAATCCCAGATCCCTGCAACTGGAAAGTTGCCCCTAGTCTGAAGAACAATGCGGCGCTCCAAAGCAACGGAAAGTTGCCCCTAGTTTGAACAGCACTGTACCGGAGATCACGGTAAATGCTGATAGATAAAGATGACTGAGATGATCGAAATGGACAAAGTTGATCGGGGAAAAGTTTATGACTGAACTTCAAGACGAAGCTGCCTACGTATCCCAAAGATGGGAATCAAGTCTTACGTAGTTCAGGCTTAGGTTCGCTCGAGTATTTTCACTCTCCTTTTGCGCTCTGACTTTTGCCAAGGCCGCCCTTTGCGGGTTTTCAACCTTGCGAGCTCAGTTTTTATATTTTCTAATTTTTTGTGCTCTGAATCTTGCCTAGGTCGCCCTTTCGGGTTTTCGGCCTAGCGAGCCTCTCAAGGATAGTATTTCTTCAACTTGTCCATATTGATCGGTTGTGAAAACTCCAAGCCATCTAGATCCATCAGAACCACAGCCCCACCTGACCAGATAGCTTTGATGATGTAAGGACCAGTCCAATTGGGTTTGAACTTGCCCCTTGGGTCGTGGATGGGAGCTCGGTTGTCTTTGAGCACCAAATCTCCCTCTTTCAGATTCCTGGACTTAACCTTCTTGTTGAAAGCCCGGGCGATTCTGCGTTGATAGCCTTGGATGTGGTACAGTGCTTTCAGTCTTCTTTCATCAAAGAGCATGAGTTCTTCGAATCTGCTTTGCTGCCAATCTGCTTCGGCTATCTGGCATTCAGCCAATACTCGTAACGATGGAACCTCAATCTCGATGGGTAGAACAGCCTCCATTCCATAGACCAATGAATATGGAGTTGCTCCAGTAGAAGTTCTGATTGAAGTCCTGTAGCCCCACAGAGCAAATGGCAGCTTGTCTGGCCAATCTCGATAGGTTTCCACCATCTTCTGTAGTATATGCTTGATATTCTTGTTGGCGGCCTCAACCGCTCCGTTGGTCTGTGGCCTGTATGTAGATGACTTATGAAAAGCCACATTGTATTTCTCCAACAAGTCTATTACTTCTTTCTTGAAGTGGGAACCATTATCCGAAATTATCTCGTTTGGCACCCCGTAGCGACAGATGATGTTGTTCCTGATGAACTTTGCGACGTGCGACGCCTTCAACACCGCGTATGATTGGGCCTCGACCCACTTTGTAAAATAATCTATCGCTACCAGGATAAACTCATGCCCGTTTGACCCCTTCGGGGTAACAGCTCCGATCACGTCAATTCCCCAGACTGAAAAAGGCCACGGTGAAGTCATGTTATATAGTTTTGACGGCGGGATGTTCATGCGATTTGCATGAATCTGACATTTGTGGCATCGCCGAACAAAATTAATGCAATCCTCTTCCATGGTTGACCAGTAGTAGCCCTGTCTGAGGATCTTTCTGGCCAGCATCACCCCATTCATATGTGCACCGTACTCTCCCCCATGGATGGCTTCCATCAGGCGTTTTGACTCTTCAGCTTCTACACAGAGCTTATGCATTCCCAGATGGCCCCTTTTGTATAACTTTCCCCCGCAGATAGCGAACTGAGCAGCCATTCTTCTGACAGCCCTCTTATCCTTGGCATTTGCCCCTAGTGGATATGTCTCCTTTTCCAAGAAGTTCCAGATGTCGTAATACCAGGGGTTGCCGTCTCGAACCTCATCTATGGCGGAAATTGACTCGTATGCTGGCACGAACTTCTGATCAATAATAACTGGACGCATCCGGACTCCGGACGGGATGTCTATCATAGAAGATAGAGTTGCTAATGAATCTGCAAACCTGTTGTTCTCTCTTACGAGGTGGGTGAAATTTAGCTTCTCAAACCGAGGAATTAACAGATCCAAGGTTTGGTGGTAGATTATCATCCTTTCCTCTTTGACTTTCCAATCTCCTTTTGCTTGAGACACAACAAGGTTCGAGTCCCCAATGACGTCCACTCGTCTCGCCCCTAGTTCCAGGGCTGCTTCCAGGCCAGCAATACATGCCTCATACTCTGCTTCATTGTTGGAAACTTTGAATCGGAGCTTGAATGCTAAAGGGATACGGGAATCATCAGGCGCTATTAGCAACACCCCTATCCCATACCCATACTGGTTTGACGCTCCGTCAAAGTACATTGTCCAGGTTTCATCTTCGACGTGCAGAATAGCTTCATCTGGGAATAGATACTCAACCGCTTCATCCCCCTCAGCCGGGTGGTCGGCAAGGAACTCCGCTACCGCTCTGCCTTTTACTGACTTGCGCGTTACATACTTCAAATCAAATTCGGAGAGCAACAGCAACCAACGAGCTAGCCTACCCGTAAGTGCTGGTTTCTCGAAAAGATATTTGATAGGATCCAAACGCGAAACCAACATTACTGAGTGGGCTAATAGGTAGTGCCGCAGCTTCCTGGTTGCCCATACCAAGGCCAGACAAGCCTTCTCCAGCGGTGTATAGCGGGTCTCGTAATCCAACATCTTTTTGCTCAGATAGTATATGGCCCTTTCTACTTTGTCTTCTGATTCCTGCGCAAGCATGCAACCCATGGTGGTCTCAGTTACTGAAAGGTATAGTATCAACGGTCTCCCCGGCTCTGGCGGTGACAACACGGGTGGGTTCTGTAGGTACTCTTTGATCTGCTCAAAAGCTGCTTGACATCGGCCGTCCCATTGGAATTTCTTTCCTTTCTTCAGGAGACCAAAAAGTGGTTCACAAGTTAAGGTTAATTTAGAAATAAACCGTCTTATGAATTGCACTTTACCCAGAAAGCCTCGCACCTCCTTTTCAGTCTTTGGTGGTGGCATTTCTAAGATGGCCTTGATTTTGGAAGGGTCGACCTCGATGCCCCTTTGTGTGATCAGAAACCCTAACATCTTCCCTGCTGTAACACCAAACGTGCATTTCTGGGGGTTCAGTCGCAGCCGAAACTCTTTGATCCTCTGAAAGAATTTTTGTAAGGCGGCGTAGTGGCCCTCTCTATCTTTGGACTTGACAATCATGTCGTCCACGTACACTTCGACCTCCTTATGGATCATATCATGCAATATTGTAGTTGCTGCCCGTTGATACGTAGCTCCAGCATTCTTCAGCCCGAATGGCATCACTCTATAACAATATGTACCCCACGGGGTAGTGAACGCAGTCTTCTCCCGGTCTTCGGGTGCCATTACTATCTGATTATAGCCTGAGAAACCATCCATAAACGAAAGCAAGGCGTGTCCTGCCGTGAAATCTACCAATTCGTCGATGTGCGGCAAGGGGAAGTCGTCCTTCGGACTGGCCTTGTTCAAATCTCTGAAGTCTACACAGACCCGAATTCTGCCGTCTTTCTTCGGCACCGGAACTATGTTAGCCAACCAAGTTGGATATTCAGATACCAGCAGGAACCCTGCGTCAATTTGCTTGGTGACCTCTTCCTTAATCTTGAGGGCCCAGTCCGGGCGAATCCTTCTGAGTTTCTGTTTGACAGGGCGGGCCTCTGGATCAAGAGGGATCCGGTGCTATACAATCTCAGGATCGATTCCAGGCATGTCTTCATAGGACCACGCGAAAACATCTTTAAAATCTTTTAATAAAGCGACTAAGCGCTCGCGCTCCTCTGAAGACAACGTGGACCCGATCTGGACCAGCCGCGGGTCCTTCTCAGTACCAACATTCACAGTAGTGATTTCATCCATTAAAGGTTTAACAAATCTTCCCTGCTCTTGATCAATTAATCGTTGCAAAACTGGAGGAATTTCTTCCTCACTATTTTCATCAAAATTTTGAAAATCCTGATTTAAGCAATAAATCAAAGGCACAGAAAAATACTCGGAAACCACATCCACATCATTCTCATTAAATACTTCCAAGCCGTCAGATTCCTCTGTTACAACAGACTCAAAAGAAAATGAAAAAGACGACCTAGACAGGACTGTGGTATCCGGGTCATCACCCCCAGGAATACCGGACTCGGACTCAGTCGAGCTGGAATCTGATTCTGACGCAGAAGATTCGGCAGAATCAGATTCCGGCTCACTACCTGACCCGGAACTGCTAGATAAAAAGCCTTCTTCATATTGCCAGATGAGAGAAGGTGCGATAGATGCATCCAAGATCGGCGCTGGAAAGCCCGCAGCTATTTCATCTCCAATCATAGAAACCGAAGAGTTATCCCCCAAGCACTCTTGGCCGATCGGAGGATCTGATAGTAGACTCGCCAGTGCTACCCCCATTTCAAGCTCTGTATTCTCAGGATCCACTGCTCTACACTGCTCAACCTCAGTTGGTGGGTCTGTCTGCGCTTCGGCAACGTCATCCCCAGATAATTGTATGTCGAAGAAGATTTCAAAACCAGGTACGCGCTCCCCCTTCGCGTTTAGCCATGGCTCCGGGAAGCCGCAGAACGGAAAATCTTCCCCCTCCCGGACAAAGCGTCCGTTTAGGGTACCCCAGATGGGCCTGTGCATTAAATCAAATGGCTTCCCAGCCTTCTTTGCTCTGGCCCTTCCGGCCATTTCTTTTCCTTTCCTCACCCAATCCTCCTTGGTGGGCAGATAACCCAGTCCAAAGGCGTGGGGGTTGTGTGGCACTTCGGCCAACACTGAGACGCCCTTCCGGCCGCTTCTCCCTAATCCCATCCCAGGGGTATGTTTTAGCTTGTTCATGAGGTATATGGATTGTGCACTAACATACATGCCCTCATTCGCAGCCATTACATTCTGCACCACTTGAGCCTCGGCCAAAGTGAACCCCGACAAAAACACATCCTCTGTGCCGTGCTCGATCTCCAAGACGGGTGTAGACACCTCCGGCGGCGGATGGATCGATGAATTTCCAAAAATGATTGCTACCCCTTTCCCGTGAGGGTATTTCAGCATTTGATGTAGGGTGGAAGAGACTGCTTTGACCTGGTGCAACCACGGTCGCCCCAAAAGTAAGTTAAAGGTTGCGGGAACGTCCAAGATATGAAATTCGATACTGTGTTGTCCTGGACCAACCTTAGTTTGAATTTTAACAGTCCCCATCACTTCTCTGCTGGTATTGTCATATGCCCTGATCACTTGGGTGGTTGGGACGAAATCTACGGGCTTCAACCCGATTGCATATGCCGTTCTAGTCGGGCAGACATTAATCGCAGACCCGGTATCAACAAGTACCACCGGTATCCACTTATCTCTACATTCCACAGAGATGTAGAGAGGCTTATTATGATTTGCGCCCTCAGGCGGTAGCTCCTTGTCTGAAAAAGTTAATGCCGGGGAGCCTCCTCCCGGAAAAACCAGCCCAACCAGCTGTTCAGGCGTGGTGTCTATGGAAAGTTTCGACTTGTCCATGGCAGATAGGACAGCTTCTCTGTGCACTCGTGATGCCATTAGCAGTCCCCAGATGGAGATGTCTGCTTGTATTTTCTTTAATTGTTTCAACACAGCCTCGTCTTCGATCTGCTTCTCCTTCTGTCTCTCCGCTTCTCTGTCTTTCCCGGATGCTTCGGGTTGGTCTAGGTGTGGGGGCTTGAAGTACCGCCCACTTCTTGTCATGTGGTCCACTTCATCTAGATACCAAGTATCATCCGGCTGGTTATTCCCCCAGTCTTCATCGGTGTGGGCAAGACACAAATCGTCATCTTCCCACCACATTCCACTGGCAGCCAACAGACACCTGTCTGGCTCCGGTCCACTCGCACTCTCAGTGCTCTCTGTCCACATGCTCACAGCATTGCTTGTCGTTGTGCACACAGCACTTTCGGTCTCCTCAGGGCCCTTCGCCTTTCTGGCTCTCTCAGTTTCCTCAAACTTTCCTTGTTCCAACGGCGTCAGTACAGCTGTTTGTTCAATGGTTCCCACATCCGTGAAGCCCATGTCCTGAGCGGAATTCTTAACACCGGCGCTCTCCGGCGGTACAACTTGATTTTCGGCCGTTCCGGCCACAACTGATATTTCTGCCCCTGCCGGGCTCTGTTTTGGTTGAGCTTCCCCCACTGCATCCGGTTGATCTTCGAGCCATCCCGTGGCCTCCTCTGATCCCTCATAATCATTCCAGTTAATGGACGCATCCTCCAGCTCCTGATCATCGAGAAATTGCAAGTTAGCAAAGTCCTCTTCTACGGTTGTCGGCTCATCTGCCCATAACTCAGATCCCTCCCCTCGGATCATGCATAGCTCTCCTGTCTCGGGAAATTTTACACTTAGCCCAGTTCGGCTCGTTGATAGGATGTACTTGCTTGGATCATAAGCCCTCTCAGCAAAATTCTGCCCAGTCCCAGATTCAACAGACTCGGTCTCCCCCAAAATCTGCCCTGCCCTGCCTTCGACGGTCACCACCATCGGTTCCGGTTGGGTTTTGGAGATGTCCACCATGCATAAGAAGTCAGTGCAATCGGGGAGGAGCACTTCCGGCTTGGGTAGGTGGGTGGGGGTAATGTAGATGCTAGGATCGTAAGATGCGACCCCAGTCTGGATAAAGTTAATTCTTTTGGGAGGAGGGGCTTGGTTATGTGATGGGAGAGGGTTGGTCGTAACATTGGGTTGGTCGGGAGGTGCGATTACCTGTTTGTCAATAAGATCTTGGATCTCATGACGCAGTCTGTAACAACGGTCGGTGTCATGACCGTGTTGTTGGTGGTATGCACAGTATTTTGACGGGTCATATGAGGGGGGAAGTGGATTTGGTAATGGCTTTGGTTCTAGGGGTTTTAAATGATTCTTTCTGATCAGTATTCCTAGAACTTTGGTCAGAGGCATATATAGTGGAGTAAAGGTTCTTTGGCCTCGTGGTTGGAACCGGCTGTTGGCTTGTGTGTTGCTTCTGGACGCGCCGGAGAATGGTGTGGCAGTCATAGGTCTTGGAGGGGGAGGGGGAGTGGTGGCGACCATACCAACTTCCGAGGCTCTCGTATTTGCAGCGCCGCTCGGGCCTGCATTGTTATTGCGATTGAAGGTCCTCCTCGGTTGTTCTCTGTCCTGGTCAAGCAGTCCTTGCCTCATAGCATCTTCTATTTGCACCCCCATATCATGTAAATCTGCGAAAGTGGGGAAGGGGACCACAATCATTCTTTGCATTAACTTGGGGTGGAGATTGCGCACAATCATCCGAATTTGATCTCTGTCAGTGGGCCTTAAAGTCATCGTCGACGCCTTTGCCCTCCATCGGATCACAAAGTCCGAGAAAGATTCCTTGGGCTCTTGCCTCGTCGTTTCAAGATCACGGGTTGTGATCTCGATCTGTGTGTTGTATGAATATTGTGTGACAAAGGCCTCAGCCATCTCGTCCCAATTCTTCTTCACCTCATTCGATAATCTTGCGTACCAATGGGAGGCCACACCCGACAGGGTTCGGCCGAATAGTGAGAGCTTCTGCTGTCGTGTTAGGCCCATTGGCCGTAAGACATCCGCAAACAGTCGGATATGGACCATGGGGTCACCAGTCCCGTCAAAACGGTCTATTTGTGGCATTTTGAACCTATCGGGGAGTGTCACGGCCTCCTCGGTATATCCATCTCCGATATCCGGCATAGCCTTAGCCCCTTGGGATTTCTTAAAGAGTTTCTCCAATTTGCTCAATTTCAGAGCCGTATGATCAACCTCGTCCTCGGATGGAGAGTCCGGGTGATTGGATGTATGAACCTTGGACAGTTGTAATGGAATCGGGGGTGGTGCTGGCCCCGTTGGAAGACTCGTGTCCTCTTGTAAATTTTGGACAGTCGGTACAGTATTTTGGGTGTTCAGAGGAACGTCCTGAATAGCAGGAGCCTTCTCGGGTAATGGGACCCCCGCCGGAGGAGGGATTTGTTGTGAAGCAGACGCTGTGTTCTGTTGTTGCAATCTGGTAATCAACTCAGCCTGTTGGGCCATGACTGTGGCCTGCTGTTTGGAGAATTCCGCTTGACGGACGGCATCATCGTGCATCTGTTTCATGCTCTCCTGCATCTGGCGCATTAGAGCCTCCATCCCCGATGTATTCTGTTGCTCCATCTGTCTAACTGGTATGTCTATTTCTGCAACAGTAATTGAGACCTCAGTCCTATAGTCCTCTGATGGAGTAACCCACTGCCCTGACAACCTCTGTTCTGACACACTGCGCCTTTTCGGCTTCCTTCTGATAACAGGGGGTAGAGAATAGAACACTGGCTGTCCGTCTATTAGATCCTCAGATCGGTGGAGTCGACGACCTCGTGTCCAAGGTGCTTGGGGAATGCCTGTTGGGTCGGAAGCAATCGTGCTAAAACTGACCTAGCAAAAGATAAATAAAGCGAAAAGGAAATAAATAAACAGATAAACGGGCAGCATAACAGCTTAAAATAAAATGCAAGACACATAGTCGGGCATAATCAACACACAGTCAATAAGCTGAAATATACACTGTCCTCAAACACTGATTATCATCCCTGTATCATTGTTCCCTAAAACAGAATCTGATATCCGCAGATAAATAATCCTCAAACACTGGCTGATGCCCGCAGGCTTGATACCCGTAATACAAAACTGATGCCCGCAGGCCTGATGTCGACAATGCTGAACTGATGCCCGTAGGCCTGATACTGTCAATACTGAACTGATGCCCGCAGGCTCGATACTCAAACTCATATACTGATCTGATGCCCGCAGGCCTGATACTGCCAATACTTGAACTGAAGCCCGCAGGCCTGATGCCCAAACTCATATACTGATACATGCATTCCTGTAGAGACGCACTCTAAAGCACATAACAGATAAGTGAGAGCCAAAACACCCCTATGTTGGGGTAAGGTTTCCCTGTCCTATTTTGTCAGGAGCTAGGGTTTTACTATGCACACAGCGGTTTCAAACAACCTATAAACGGGTAAGCAACCTGTCCTAATTTGGAATAGTCACTATGGATCCGAATATGCACTAGGCCGAATGGTCAAAGAGGGTGCCCCGGTAAAACCGGGGTTTGTGTTCCCATACTGGCAGAGCCCACAACCGGTCAGCCTTATGGTCATGCCTTGACAAGACAAGCCTCTGGCAAACCGTTCAGGAATAGCAGATGGCAAACACGGTGTCCTAGGCGCACCAATGCAAATGCAATGCAAAGAAACACGCAAGTGTAGTCAAAAACAGGTATCATGAGTTCGAGTCAAGTTCTCTAATTCCCCAGCAGAGTCGCCAGAAACTGTAACAGGGCCGCGGGGGACCTCGCTACAGCTCGGACTCGACTTTCGTCAGTCACGGTTCTAAGTCTGAACCAAAGAGTCCAAATCCGGCAAATCGTTTTTGAGAAAAACAGATTTTTGAAAGAAGTGCCAAACATGGACTGCTTTGCCAGATACAGAGTCGCCACCTAAATATTTTGTTTTGGGAAATTTAGGAAACCCTGACTCGGTGCCAAAAGGCCACGTGTCCGTCATCACCAAAGTTGCCTCGGCTCGGGAACTTGGGTACGATTGGGGAAGGTCACTTCGTGAGCACCCCCGTTCGCCCGGTCATAGACCGGCCTCTACTAACCATGATATCAATTTTTGAAAACATTGTGAGTTCTTATACCGGTTATTAGCCTAGGTTACTATGTGATGTGCACAGCATATAAGTATAGACCGGGTCGTCCGAATTGGAACAAAACATTTCATGCTTGTTTTTGAAAATGGTTTGCTACCCGCGGGTAGGCTTGAAACATTTTGATGATTCATTCCAATCCAGATAACCCAACCTTCACCCACAGGCATTCAGGCAGTTAAATCATGTAAGCACATAGCCTCATGGTAAGCATGCTATCATGGCATTCACTCACACGCATGCAAGGATGCTAAAGCATAAAGCTTACCGAGTACTCCAAGCCAAAAACAGAAACTACATTAGAAATCATGCATGATCCTAAGTATACAAAAATGCTTAATGCAACACATGCGAAGTGCAACTATAGTAGGCTCGGCTATTCTAAGATGGCATATGAAATGCTATAACTAACATGTATTCAACTTTGAAATTGAAAGTACAATGCAGTTAGTATGATGCGCCGAGCCCGGTGCATGCAATACATATGAATGATGCAAACATGCTGTCATACTGTATGCTAATTTAAACATGCCCTAATCTAACCATCAAAAGCGGATAAATAAAAGGGAGAAAGACGTGGGGTTGGAAGACATACATCACACTCACCCACACTTATTACAGTTATGCCCTCACTCGGAGGGTCCAAATAAATATACAGTCCAAATGTTACAGTCCCGAATAAAAGAATATTACAGTCCGAAATATTACAAAGTTCTAATTAATTAATGAATTAATTAAGAAAGCAAATAAAACTGGCGTGCATGCCAGGGACTGCCTTGCTTCTGATGGATGATACATGTCCGGATTGTCTTGCGCGGAAATCCACCGGAATGCCCCAATTAGCCTCTGTTTACACTTGTTCTTGAAATGCGTGCCAATTCCCAAAAAGTTGCTGATTCCTGATTTTGCTGCAACAGAGAGCAGGAAAGGGGCATAGCAATGTATTTGCACAAATATATGCATGCCTCGATCCTCGTGCCACCAATCACGCATACCGAGGCATGATGGCAGAGGAGTCGAAATGCACAACTCAATATAGGATGAATGCACATGAAACTACAGCTAAAACCTAACTCCATCATGGATAATCCGGAGTGTCGGTGACTGGGGGAATCGAGACACATTCCGTCACTCGGAGTACGAAATGTACCTCGTTTCCCGTGCCCGGGCTAATTCCTATTCCGGACATGATGCAATATGCATGATATGCATGAAATGCAACTAAGATATAATCCTAACATACAGAATGCTATGGAAATGAGATGCCTCGAAATGCGTGCACACAGGCACGCAAACCGAGAAAGTGACGGGATGTAATGAAAATGAGATGCCTCGAAGTGCGTGCACACGGGCACGCAAACCGAGGCGGTGACAGATATAATGAAAATAAGATGCCTCGAAGTGCGTGCACACGGGCACGCAAACCGAGGCGATGATAAAATGACAATGAGAATGAGATGCCTCGAAGTGCGTGCACACGGGCACGCAAACCGAGGCGATGATAGATACAATGAAAATGAGATGCCTCGAAGTGCGTGCACACGGGCACGCAAATCGAGGCGATGATAAATGCGGTGAAAATGAGATGCCTCGAAGTACGTGCACACGGGCACGCAAACCGAGGCGATGACAGAATGACAATGAAAATGAGATGTCTCGAAGTGCGTGCACACGGGCACGCAAACCGAGGCGATGATAAAATACAGTGAAAATGAGATGCCTCGAAGTACGTGCACACGGGCACGCAAACCGAGGCGATGACAGAATGACAATGAAAATGAGATGCCTCGAAATGCGTGCACACGGGCACGCAAACCGAGGCGATGACAGAATGACAATGAAAATGAGATGTCTCGAAGTGCGTGCACACGGGCACGCAAACCGAGGCGATGATAAAATGCGGTGAAAATGAGAAATGGGCTTATACCAACATGAGTGAACCTTAGCCACACTCACATCGGATGCCGTCGGATAAAAATGGAGTGCCTCGAAATGCGTGCACACGGGCACGCAAACCGAGGCGATGCTAAAATGACATGGAAATGACAAATGGGCTTATACCAACATGAGTGAACCTCAGCCACACTCACATCGGATGCCGTCGGATAAAAATGGAGTGCCTCGAAATGCGTGCACACGGGCACGCAAACCGAGGCGATGCTAAAATGACATGGAACATGGCAAAAGTGATATGCAAGCACACTAACAGAATTTCAGCAACAAAATATGGGGAAAAACAGTCCCGAAATGTAGCGAAATGATACCGAATGCACGAAATTGTCCCGAAATGCAACATTAAGCACCCGAAATGGCCTATAGCCATGCTAAACATGCACAAGATGGACATGCAATGCAAAGACAGAAGCTAGAAAGTCCCAAAATATGCACTTTCACAGTTATAAACATGGCCAAACAGCAAGCATAGATAAGGGAAACATAGCATGCAAGAATAGGGGCCAAAAGAGAGGTAATGAAGCAAGTGGTATAAGCAAAGCTCAAACTGAAAAATTTCCTTCTATAACATTGAAGATGAACCAAAAATATGAATATTTACAGTGTATGGAAGACCTCAAATCAGTATACAAACATGCTAAAAATGTGATGCAAAACAAGGCTCAAAAGGTGCTATAACATGAAGTATATAAAATAATCACCAAACAGAAAAAAAATGTGAATGAAACATGAAGTATAGGCCAAAATAAGACCACTTTCAGTTCGGACCAAGGTCCAAAAACAGAAGCAAAGAGGGCTACTAATTTATGCAAAAATGGGGCCAAATAGGGGATATAACTACAAGTGACATATGGGAACACCAAACAATGTTGAGCCCTTCTCCAATGTTGAAGAGGGGCTCAAAATATGCCTCATATCAGTTTACAACATGCTCGAAAATAAATTTCTCATGGGTCAAAAATAGCATGCAAAACTATGACATACAAGATGATCAATGAAGCAAGTGTATTATGGAGGGCTCAAACAGGGTTGAGCCCTTAATGGGAAGTGAAGATGAGCTCAAAATATGGCCCTTTTCAGTTAGGGCCGAAGCTTGAAACCAAAAAGAAATGAGGCTTAGGAATAGATCAAAGGAAAGGGTCAAAAGGATCAAAGTGTAACTTACCCTTGAAGATCCAAGCTTTTGTTGCTTCTTGGGTTGATTTGCAGCTTCTTTAGCCTTCAAGAATCCCTCCTAGCTGCTGGAAATGAGATGGTGGTGGTAGAGCTTGGTGGTGTAGAAGGAATGAAGGTTATGGACTTAGGGTTTTTTGAAGAATTGAAGAAGAAGACAATGGAGTTTAGGGTTTGTGCTTGGAGAGGAAATTTTCTAACCCTAAAGAAGAAGACCCTCAGCTGGTTATAAGGTCAAGAAAGGGGTGTAAAAGGGGGGTGAAATGGAGAGGAATTCTCTCTCCCAAAATATCCCCCGGATACAGAAAATATCTGGGGGATATTGCCCCACAGCTGGAAGGGGTACAGTGAGGAGAGCACGGCCGGCCGCTCACTTTTGCTGGAGGTGGCCGGCCGGCCACACCCCCTAGCCGGCCGGCTAGGGGTCAAAAGGGTCAACAAGCTTTTCTGGCCGGCCAGGAACTTTTAGGGGCCTCTCAGGTGTGTATATCACAGATATGTGGTTCAAAGTTCAAGAAAAAAGGTCCAAGGGGTTCAACATTAGCCCGGAAGAAAGGGGTCAAAAGGGTCAGGTGACCTTAATGGCCGGCCATGAACTTTTAGGGGCCTCTCAGGTGTGTATATCACAGATATGTGGTTCAAAGTTCAAGAAAAAAGGTCCAAGGGGTTCAACATTAGCCCGGAAGAAAGGGGTCAAAAGGGTCAGGTGACCTTAATGGCCGGCCATGAACTTTTAGTGGCCTCCCAGATGTGTAGATCACAGATATGTGGTTGAAAGTTGGCAACGCTAGCTCTAAGGTATTCAACATTAGCCCGGAAGTGCGAAAAACGGGCGCCGGGAGGCTCCGGAAGAGAAATAACTGGTTGCTGCAACAATTGCTGGCCTCCCACCCTCCAGTGACCTTCCCTGTGATAAAACAGAGGTACCTGCCAAAAATGAGCGAAAACCGTTGCAAAACGAATGTTCCGGAGCCAAAACACGCAGTTCGGGGTCCCGGAAATGTGCTGTTAAGCACCGAAAATTGTATTTGACCTCGAAGTGGGTTTCTCAGCCCCCAGTGTCCCTCAAAATGGATGAAATAGGATGCATGCCAAAAATCAGAGCAATAGGAGATGGTTAAGCGGTCCCGAACCGAGGCACACGGCCTGACGGCTCCAAAAACCGGGAACCGGACTCCGAGATGGGCAAAATGGCCTACGGCCACCAAATGTAGCCTACGGACATTGAGAGATGGTCTACGAGACCTCTCCCTCCCTTCAGGAAAAGAAACAGAGAAAACCGAGTCTGGTTCGCAAATCGAGACAAGGCACAGAAAAGGGTTCGGGAGTCCGGAGGCAGGGCTCACGGCCGCGACTCTGAAACTTCTGAACAAGCACATTATGCAACATCACCAAGCGCTCAATTGGTGACGTCTGAGTCTTAAGGTCGGTCAAAAATGGGGTGTCTACAGTTGCCTACATATCCCGTTTGCAAGGAATCAAACTTGCGTAGTTCCGGGACAAGATGCAAAATGATATGTAAAACATAACTTATGATCATGTAATGAAATGCAAAACATAACTTATGATCATGCAATGAAATGCAATCAAGTCAATGATGTGACACTGAATGAAAGCATAAATGTTGGATGTAGTGAATATGAGATCCAAACGCTTCATCCGTGAGAGGAGGAAAGTGAACTTGAGATCCAAATGCGTCTTACGCGAGAGGAGTACGTGAACTTGAGATCCAAGCGCGTCTTACGCGAGAGGAGTATGTGAACTTGAGATCCAAACGCGTCTTACGCAAGAAGAGTATGTGAACTTGAGATCCAAACGCGTCTTACGCGAGAGGAGTATGTGAACTTGAGATCCAAACGCGAGACGCAAGAGGAGTATGTGAACTTGAGATCCAAACGCGTCTTATGCGAGAGGAGGATGTGGACTTGAGATCCAAATGCGTCTTACGCGAGAGGAGTATGTGAACTTGAGATCCAAACGTGTCTTACGCGAGAGGAGTGTGTGAACTTGAGATCTAAACGCATCTTACGCGAGAGGAGTATGTGAACTTGAGACCCAAACGCATCTTACGCGAGAGGAGTATGTGAACTTCAGATCCAAACTCGTCTTACGCGAGAGGAGTATGTGGAGAGGAGTATGTGAACTTGAGATCCAAACGCGTCTTACGCGAGAGGAGTATGTGACCTTGAGATCCAAACGCGTCTTACGCGAGAGGAGTATGTGAACTTGAAATGATAAACATCAAATCTTAACACGTTTCACGTGAAAAGAGGGAAGGTAAAGTCAAAATCCAAACGCGTTTTGCACGAACGGAAGAAGGTATAGTAGAATGATTAGGGCTAACCACTATACGCAGAAGCCACGGATACCATTTTTTTTTTTTTAATTATTATTTTATGATCATATTCACAGCTTTCCCTATTCTCTAATGGGGTGACAGACTAGGTTGGTTCAGTATCCAGAATTGAGGCGCATACACGCTACTTCAACCTATGGGGCTGCCATACAGAATTCAAGCTGGGGATACAACCCTGGGTATTTAAACCAGACTTTAGTCTCAGAAATTCCAAACCTTTGCGTTCTAGGCATCGCCATTCGAACTCTAGTTTCCACCGTCATAGTTGGTCTCCTAGGAACTCATTGTAAACACAGGCAGGTTGCTATACCAGACCACCTGAAGTTATTCAGGCACGACAAACACCAAAGGAATTGCACCTCTAGAGGATTTAAGGTCTCCTAGACCTCGACAAGTGCACAAGATAGTGCGATGCGCAAGATAGCACGATGGATTGAGATTGTGTGGTAGACGCTTGATTGTGCGATAGATGCACAATGTGGTTATGATCGTGCGAGAGATGCACGGTGCGGATGGGATCGTGCAATAGATGCACGATGTGGATGGGATCGTGCAATAGATGCACAGTGTGGATGGGATCGTGCGATAGATACACGGTGCAGATGGGATTATGCGATAGGTGCACGGTGCGAGTGTGATCGTGTATATAAACAAAATATATACAGAAATGTACATACGGTATACATATATTCATATACAGACATATACACAGACAGAGGCATATATATACACAGATATATATGGTATATATACACAGACAGATACCGATATATACACAAATATATACGGTATAGACATATACGGACCTATATACAGACATATACGGAGATATACACAGGTGGGGAATATTTTTTTTGCAGTCATCAGTGAGAAGATGCCGTTACTGTGAAGGCATATTCCGTTTGCTGACGTCGGCACACGTACTCTAAACACGCAAAAAAGAAAGGAAAAACTTAAAATGTATGGATGCGGGGATAAGGGGTTTCGAACCCTTGACCTCAGGCTTAGTCTCTTGGGCCTTCAACCATTGAGCCAAACCACTGAACCAAGCTAGTCTTGTGACAAGATTTGCAAGCAAATATATACATACATATATATGAGACATATACACATAAAACCAAAACAAAACAAAAGAAGCATGTGTTATGGGGTTCGAACCCCTGACCTCGGGCTTAGTCTCTCAGTCTTCAACCACTGAGCCAAACCACTAAACCCAAGCCACTCTTGTGACCAAAATGTTCAAACAAATATATATAACACATAGATATACAATATATATACATATATGTATAAATATATAATTCTCCCGCTTCTCTCTCTGTTTTTGTCTCTCTCTTCCTTCATCTTCTTCGAGCGTCGTGTCTGGCGCGCGATTTCAACAATCGCGGTGCCTGACCGACAAACTATCCAATCCTGCCCCATTTGTCAATGATCGTCTCGGCCTTCCTCCCTCTTTGTCTTCTTCTTCGCTCTCTTTTTAAGTTGAGGCCTGCGAGAGAGAGGCAGAGCAAAAGCATGCAAACTTTCTCTGCCACCACTTTGCAACCTCTTTCTTTTGCATTGCTCTCCTTTGCCATGGCTTCTTCACATGATTCTCTCACTCTTTTTCCAGACCTGAACGAGTCCACGATAAAGATGACCGATTTTGACTCCCCTGAACCTCAACCATGAGCTCCTCCTCCTTCCCCTGTTTTCAACTTTCCAGAGATGTCAGTTGAAGAAATCATGGCGGCACAATCTGACATCGAAGCAAACTCGTATACGCTAAGGTCATGTGTGGAGGACGTGTGTAGTACATCAGTTGCATGCACAACTCTCCCTCCTTCAACGTATGTACAACGACGCTCAAGTAGAGATTAGTGCGCTGAAAAAGCAGAGCAAAGAGCTGAAAAGATAGGTCACCTCTGTGGCTCGATTCGAAATTTCTTGGCACTACCAATTTGATGGCCGGCGAGGAATAATCTCCTTCGGAAGCTCTGCCAAGGCCGATATAGAGTCTTCAAGAGCTTCGAGGGAGTAAAGATGAAGCGAGGCAGGTGATGGTAAAGTCAGGAAATGAAGCTGTGTGCAAATGAAGCCAGTTGTAATCTTTGTCGCCGAGCTGCTGCCGGAGAAGAAAGAAGAAGAAAAAAAAATCCCTCTCTCTCTCTCTTATTTTTGTTTTTTTGTTTTTGTTCTTCTTTTGTTGTTGTTCTTTTTTTTTTTTCCTCTTGTTGTTGTTGTTGTTTTTTTTTTTTTCTTTCTTTTTCTTTTTTCTTTCTGTATATATTTTGTACAAATGTGATCGGGTTAATCCCTGAAATTAATAAAACGAGTTTGTTTGTGAATCCGAATGGCAAATCAAAATGGTTTGAATATTTAGATGTTAGAAATGGTTGTATTTCAAACTGGACCATTTAAGCCTATTACTGAAAACGTAAAAGAAAACTCAATGAATTCAAATTAGGAACAACACACTTGCGAATAAAATGGACACAAAACGGATACAAAACCAATTTACGAATTCTTATTTTATTTCTTTATCTTTGTTTTTTGTCTTCTTTTTTTTTTTTTTTTTTTGTTGAACAAAACAAAACAAAACAAAACAAAAACAAAATTTTGTTGTGATTGTAATACACAAAAATTAAATTACGACCTATCGGGACAAAAGAAACGAAAACAAAACAAAAATAAAATGCTTCCTTCTTTTTTTTTTCATTCATTTTTTTTTTAGATAAATAAAAACCCTTTCTCTTTTTTTTAATAGATAAATTAAAATTCCAACCAAAAACCCCCTTTTTTATTTTTTATATGTGCTTTGTAGTTTAAACACTAGCTTCAGATAGACTCTTTTCTTTTTGAAAGACTTCTCTTTTGTTTTTTATTTTGCAAAACAATGATTGAAGTTGGACCCGCTAGTTTTATCAAGTGTTATTGTGGATGATCTCTTCTTGCAAATATCTTGTACTGTGTTTGCATATAATGACTAGATAACACTTGCATGATAATCTTTGAAGAACACTTGTGCTTGAATTGGTTCATGAATCGGATAATAATATCAACCGGACAAAATAAAAAAACTACAACTTGATAATAAAAGAAACATAATGAAACCAACTTGAACATACTAAAACAAAAGACTTGGTAATAAAACAAGACTCAAAATTCAACCACAACGCAAGAGGACAAAAGGACGCAAGAGGACAAATCCACAACTACAACACAATGTTTGGCCCACCCACCACTAAAGGCTATCATCACTACTCCATCTAAATTCTATAAATGGTACTCCCATAATGTTGTTTCTGGCAGAAGAGCAAGGTTTTACATTTTGCTCTCAAAATGGAGATGTTGCCCACCAATAGGCTCCAAGCCTGGATAACCACTTTGGATGGCTCAGAAAAGATGAACTTTCGCGGTTTCGGCCTAAATGCTCTTTTTCCATTGAGCCGCACTTCATTTTGCTTTCCATTTCTCCATCCTGCTGCTCGGTGCTGGAATCTAATCACACACATATTTCGTTTCGGTTCACAAGAGATGTGTTCGACACTCGAAGAATTTCAAGCATTGATGGAATCTCAACGTGATAAAGAAATCATGCTTCAATCCTATTTTGGCCATGCTGAAGCTTTAGGACGAATGTGTGGGCTTACCTTATACGAAGCTCGATCCTTGGCTCATAATGGGGAACTAGATATTCCAGATTTGATTCGTCGGTTTTCCATCACCGGTGACAAAGACGACCTCCTTTGGCGAGGTTATCGTCAGCATGCCCTTTGCTTATGCTTACTCGCACACTTCCTTCTTGCCCCTTGTCATGGTGGAGTTAGCATTAAACTGATTGAAGTAGCCCAATGCCTTAAGGAGGGTAAAAGTTGTATGGGCTTAGTGTTGGCCAGGACTTTGACGGGCTTGGATCCTTTTCAACGGGGAGAGACTACTCGATTTGCAGGGAGTCCATTACTTCTCCAGGTATTGTTTCCTACCCTTTTTATTTATGATCCTTACATCACTCGGCATTCAATCTCTTTTTTTTTTTTCTCTCAAAACCCTTTTCTTACTTTTCTCTCAACGTACATCTCTCTATTCTTTTATCTCTCTTATTTTTTTATCCCTTTCCCCAGATATGGTTGATGGATAAGCTGAAAGTGGTGGATTCTTGCCCTGAGTACTCAGCAAGGACTGACTTTCTTCGTCCATAGATAGTGGAGTTCTCCTCAGAGGGAATGTGGTGTGACTGGATGCACAACAGATCTGCGGCTAACATTGCTTAGTGTAGCCCCTGGCTTAACTTGGCTAAGATGAGTTATAGCATGTCCCGGCAACCAGGTATACAGTTGATTGGCCTTACACACTTTGTATTCTATTTTCCATTCAAGTTCAGACGCCAGTTTCGACATGACCAAATTTGTCCGGATGAAGGGATAAAGTACCCAGCTTCATTTCCCGTTCGTGGTTCGTTTGTCTCGATACCTCAGTGCTTGGAATACGAGAGAATTCCTGGCCCCTGCCCTTACATTCAGTTCCATCCTTCCTGACGAATACTTGGTTTGGCTCGAGGATGAGGAACATATTAGGCCGACCTCGATTACAGAAACTTCCACAAGCACGAAAAAAGAGATGAAGAACTGACACTTGACTTATCTATGCCCCTAGTTTATTGCTTTGTCTTTTCTTTTCAAGTTTTTATGTAAAATCAACTTTGGTTTGGAGAATGTACTTGTGATAAATCAATAAAATTAAAGTGAGTATTGAAAAGTTTCCTTTTGTGTTGTATACGGTAAAGTTTTGAGAAGAAAAACAAAAATTGAATTAAAACTTTTCAAAACATTTTTTTTTATTTTTTTCTTTTTTTCTTTTTCCTCGGAAATGGTCACCACCGGATACATACAGAATTAATCCTAAGGCTGTACAGCCCCAAAACAGAAGATCATAACCAAGTCAACAAATGGTGGAGAATGACGGATGGAGAATGACGGATTGACTAAACCGGATGAACAGGACAATTGGATTGAAAAATAGTGATGGCCGAACTTTGGGATGAAGTTGCCTACGTATCCCAAAGATGAGAATCAGGCCTTACGTAGTTCGGAGAGGGTTCACTCGAGTATTTATTCTCTCCTTTTGTGCTCTAACTTTTGCCAAGGTTTCCCTTTCGGGTTTTCGGCCTTGCAAGCTCAGTTTTTATTTATTTCTAATTTATTTTTATTTTTTATGCTCTAACTTTTGCCTAGGTCGCCCTTTCGGGTTTTCGGCCTAGCAAGCCTCTTAGAGATAATATTTCTTCAACTTGTCTATGTTGATCGGTTGAGAAAACTCCAGGCCATCCAAATCCATAAGAATAATTGCTCCTCCGGACCAGATTGACTTGATGATATAAGGGCCAGTCCAATTAGGTCTGAACTTGCCCTTAGGGTCATGGATGGGGGCTCGGTTGCCTTTGAGCACCATGTCTCCTTCCTTGAGATTTCTGGACTTGACTTCTTGTTGAAAGCCCTCTCAATTCTACACTGGTAACCTTGGATATGATACAATGCCTTCAACCTCCTCTCGTCAAACAACATCAATTCTTCAAATCTACTTTGTTGCCAGTCCACCTCCGTTATCTGACACTCAACCACAATTCTTAGCGACGGTACTTCAATCTCGATTGGTAGAACAACTTCCATCCCATAAACAAGAGAATAAGGGGTTGCTCCTGTAGATGTTCGGATCGACGTTCTGTAACCCCAGAGTGCGAATAGAAGTTTCTCCAGCCAGTCTCTGTAGGTGTCAACCGTTTTCTGCAAAATTCTCTTGATGTTTTTGTTTCCAGCCTCAACAGCTCCATTGGTCTGTGGCCTATATGTTGATAACTTACAGAAAGCCACGTTATATTTCTCAAGTAGGTCTATCACCTCTTTCTTGAAATGCGAGCCATTATCTGAGATGATCTCGTTGGGCACCCCATACCGACAGATGATGTTGTTCTTGATGAACTTAGCCACATGCGACGCCTTTAGAACGGCATAGGATTGGGCCTTCACCCCCTTTGTGAAGTAGTCGATTGCTACCAAAATGAACTCATGCCCGTTTGACCCCTTTGGCGTGACTGCACCGATAACGTCAATTCCTCAGACTGAGAAAGGCCATGGTGAAGTCATATTGTAGAGTTTCGATAGCGGAATGTTCATGCAATTGGCATGGATCTGACATTTGTGGCATCGCCGTACAAAGCCAATACAGTTCTCATCTATGGTTGACCAGTAGTAGCCTTGTCTAAGGATTTTTCGAGCTAGCATCACACCATTCATGTGAGCTCCGCACTCTCCTCCGTGGATAGCTTCCATAAGGTGCCTTGATTCTCATTCCTCAACACACAACTTATGCATTCCCAGATGGCCTCTTTTGTACAACTTGTTTCCGCAGATGATGAATTGGATGGCCAGACACCGTATTCCCCTTTTATCCTTGGCACTTGCCCCTGGTGGGTACGCCTCTTTGTCCAGGATATTCCAAATGTCATCATACCAAGGGTTCATGTCTTGAACCTCATCTATCACAGCGATGGTCTCATACGCAGGCGTATACTTCTGTTCAATGATGATCGGGTGCATCTTCACACCAAGTGGAATGTCCACCATGGAGGATAAAGTTGCCAACGCATCAGCAAATCGGTTGTTCACTCTGAGCAAATGCGTGAATGTCAATTTCTCAAACCTCGGAATTAACACATCCAGGGCCTAATGATAAACCTTCATTTTCTCTTCCTTAACCCGCCAATCTCTGTTAGCTTGAGACACAACCAAATTCAAATCTCTAATTACATCCAATCTTATTACCCCTAGTTCTAAGGCAGCTTCCAAACCAGCAATACACACTTCATATTCTGCTTCATTGTTGGATACTTTAAACCGAAGTTTGAAGGCTAGAGGTATGTGTGAATCATCGGGTGCTATGAGCAACACACCGATCCCATAGCCATACTGATTAGACGCTCCGTCAAAGTACATTGTCCATGGTTCCTCTTCTATCTCCAAGATGTCTTCATCTGGGAATAGATACTCCACTGCTTCATCATCTCCTTCTACTGGGTGATCTGCCAAAAATTCCGCTACAGCTCTCCCTTTGACTGATTTGCGTGTAACATACTTGAGGTCAAACTCGGAGAGAAGAAGCAACCAACGAGCTAGCTTACCCGTAAGTGCTGGTTTCTCAAAGAGATATTTGATGGGATCTAAGCTCGAAACCAGAATTACAGAATGAGCTAACAGGTAGTGTCTCAACTTCCTCGTTGCCCAAACCAAAGCTAAGGAAGCTTTCTTGAGAGGAATGTAGCGAGTTTCATATTCTAGCATCGAAATCTGATTATACCCGAAAAATCCATCCATGAATGAAAGCAAAGCATGGCCAGCTGTGAAGTCTACCAGTTCATCGATGTGTGGCAATGGAAAATCATCTTTCGAACTTGCTCTATTTAGATCACGAAAGTTGACACCGACCCTAATTATGTCGTCCTTCTTTGGAACCGGAACGATATTAGCCAACCAAGTCGGGTATTCAGATACCATCAAGAAACCTGCATCAATATGTTTGCTGACCTCCTTTTTGATCTTTAATGCCCAATCTGGGCGAACTCTACGCAGTTTTTGTTTGACTAGTCGGGCCTCGGGATTAAGAGGGATTCGGTGCTGTACAATCTCAGGATCTATTCCAGGCATGTCTTCGTAGGACCACTCGGAAACATCTTTGAAATCTTTTAATAAAGCGATTAAACGCTCGCGTTCCTCCGAAGACAACGTGGATCCGATCTGGACCAAACAGGGATCCTCCTCAGTACCCATATGAATTACAGTGATTTCATCTGTGCAGGGCTTAACACGCCTCTCCTCCTCTTGGTCAACCAAATTTTTCAAAGCCCGAGGAATTTCTTCCTCTTCGTTTAAGTCAAAATTTTGAAAATCAAGATCAATGCAACAAACTAGAGGCACAGAGAAGTAAGCAAACTCTACGACATTCCTATTAGTAAAATCTGGGTCCCCGGTTACAGTTGACTCAAAAGAAAAACTAAAAGAAGACTTTGACAGGACTTTGGCATCTCAGTTACCACTCCCGGACATTCCAAACTCAGAAGAACTCGAATCTGACTCCGACTCTACAGGCTCGATGGAATCAGATTCGGACTTATTATCTAATTCAGAACTGCTAATGATGCCCTTTTCAAATTTCCAGATTCGGTGTGGAGCCCCAGATGCATCCACAATAAGTTTAGAGAAATCCGCTTCTGGTTTATCCCCGATCATTGAGATAGTAAAATTATCCCCCAAGTTGTCAGACTCAGTTCCGACAGTAGAATTTGCTAGTAGGTCAGTCAGTGTTTTTCCCAACAGCTCTTCTTCTTCAACATTCACAAATACAGTCTTGCCTTGACTTGTATTAGTACTTAGGTCCATCTACTCATCTTCCTCTTCCGGTAACTGGTGCCCGAAGAAGATCTCAAACCCAGGATAGATTGTCTTCGTCTCCTGGTCAAACCAAGGCTCTGGAAATCCACAAAAGGGGAAATCTTCCCCTTGGCAAACAAAACGTCCGTTCAAGGTTCCCCGTATTGGTTTGTGAACTAACTCATATTGTTTTCCATCCTT